>NW_027461718.1:0-7500 GCF_050947455.1 Rhinoderma darwinii
TGATATTATATATACTGATAACTGCCCCCGTCATCCTGATTATTACCTCCTGATATTATATATACTGATAACTGCCCCCGTCATCCTGATTATTACCCCCTGATATTATATATACTGATAACTGCCCCCGTCATCCTGATTATTACCCCCTGATATTATATATACTGATAACTGCCCCGTCATCCTGATTATTACCCCCTGATATTATATATACTGATAACTGCCCCGTCATCCTGATTATTACCCCCTGATATTATATATACTGATAACTGCCCCGTCATC
The DNA here is from genome assembly GCF_050947455.1 of Rhinoderma darwinii. Classification (NCBI taxonomy): domain Eukaryota; kingdom Metazoa; phylum Chordata; class Amphibia; order Anura; family Rhinodermatidae; genus Rhinoderma; species Rhinoderma darwinii. The sequence goes on from NW_027461718.1 coordinate 283, forward strand.
CTGATTATTACCCCTGATATTATATACACTGATAACTGCCCCCGTCATCCTGATTATTACCCCCTGATATTATATATACTGATAACTGCACCGTCATCCTGATTATTACCCCCTGATATTATATATACTGATAACTGCCCCCGTCATCCTGATTATTACCCCCTGATATTATATATACTGATAACTGCACCGTCATCCTGATTATTACCCCCTGATATTATATATACTGATAACTGCCCCCGTCATCCTGATTACCCTGATATTATATATACTGATAACTGCCCCCGTCATCCTGATTATTACCCCCTGATATTATATATACTGATAACTGCCCCGTCATCCTGATTATTACCCCCTGATATTATATATACTGATAACTGCCCCGTCATCCTGATTATTACCCCCTGATATTATATATACTGATAACTGCCCCTGGTCTATCGTGTATAATGTAAGAAGCGTGGGGGGCAGGAGATGAGCGCTGTCCGTTTTTACACCTTGTCCAGCCCCTCTCCCGTCTCGTTATATTGTTTATAGGCGTTTTGTATGTTCTTTGCCCCCCCCCCCCCCTGACGGCCGTTTCTTTTCCTCGTTATTTTCTTCAGTATCATCTCCTCCTCCTCCTCCTCCTGCCCTCACCGTATCGCAGCCGCTGAGCGGACCATGGAGTCGCATGCTACCAGTGGGGGGAGCAATGTTCCTGCCTTTCTTGCCAAGCTATGGACCCTGGTGGAGGACCCAGAGACGGACCCCCTGATCTGCTGGAGTCCGGTAAGGTCTTCCTGTATTAATATTTTGTCATGGTGGTAGAGAGCGTGTGATCCACAGATCGCCAGGGTCATGGTCTTGATGAATTACCCTTAGGCTCTGTTCACACACTTTACAAAATACGGCTGTAAATACGAAGCTTTTCAAGGGAAAACCGCTCCTGATTTTCAGCCGTTTTTTAAGCGACTCGCGTTTTTCACTGAGTTTTTTTTTTTAATGGCTGTTTTTGGAGCTGTTTTTCTATTGAGTCAATGAAAAACGGCTCAAGAAGCGACATGCACTTCATTTTACGGGGCGTCTTTTTATGAGCCGTGTTTTGAAAATGAGGCGTAAAGAAACGCCCCGTTGGCACAGAACGCCGTATTTCCCATTGAAATCAATGGGCAGATTTTTGTAGGCGTTCTGCTTCCGATTTTTCAGCCTTTTTTGCGGGACGTTTACAGCCAAAAAAATGGCTGAAAATAGCCGGTGTGAACATTCCCCTATACTGGTGTGAAAGGTGACCGCTCGCCTTTCTATCCTCCCCGATATTCTTCAGTCTGATGTTCTATGGTAAGATTTTACCAAATAAAGCACCTGCTTGGCGTGTGCCCCGCGTCTATACTCTAGTTAGTAAATATTGCACTATGTGCGCTCCTTTCCTTTATCACTATATACATTCTCCTGGAGATCAGGAGTCCAGCGTGTGACCAGTACTATGGGAATCCTGCTCCTCCTTCATGTAAATGGAAAGAGCATACCGGATCACTGATCTCATGGAAGAGGAGGAGAGGATACCGGATCACTGATCTCATGGAAGAGGAGGAGAGGATACCGGATCACTGATCTCATGGAAGAGGAGGAGAGGATACCGGATCACTGATCTCATGGAAGAGGAGGAGAGGATACCGGATCACTGATCTCATGGAAGAGGAGGAGAGGATACCGGATCACTGATCTCATGGAAGAGGGGGAGAGGATACCGGATCACTGATCTCATGGAAGAGGAGGAGAGGATACCGGATCACTGATCTCATGGAAGAGGAGGAGAGGATACCGGATCACTGATCTCATGGAAGAGGAGGAGAGGATACCGGATCACTGATCTCATGGAAGAGGAGGAGAGGATACCGGATCACTGATCTCATGGAAGAGGAGGAGAGGATACCGGATCACTGATCTCATGGAAGAGGAGGAGAGGATACCGGATCACTGATCTCATGGAAGAGGAGGAGAGGATACCGGATCACTGATCTCATGGAAGAGGAGGAGAGGATACCGGATCACTGATCTCATGGAAGCGGAGGAGAGGATACCGCATCACTGATCTCATGGAAGAGGGGGAGAGGATACCGGATCACTGATCTCATGGAAGAGGGGGAGAGGATACCGGATCACTGATCTCATGGAAGAGGGGGAGAGGATACAGGATCACTAATCTCATGGAAGAGGATACCGGATCACTGATCTCATGGAAGAGGAGGAGAGGATACCAGATCACTGATCTCATGGAAGAGGAGGAGAGGATACCGGGTCACTGATCTCATGGGAGAGGATACAGGATCACTAATCTCATGGAAGAGGATACCGGATCACTGATCTCATGGAAGAGGGGGAGAGAGGATACCGGATCACTGATCTCATGGAAGAGGAGGAGAGAGGATACCGGATCACTGATATTACTGAAGAGGAGGAGAGAGGATACCGGATCACTGATCTCATGGAAGAGGAGGAGAGAGGATACCGGATCACTGATCTCATGGAAGAGGAGGAGAGAGGATACCGGATCACTGATCTCATGGAAGAGGAGGAGAGGATACCGGATCACTGATCTCATGGAAGAGGGGGAGAGGATACAGGATCACTAATCTCATGGAAGAGGATACCGGATCTCTGATCTCATGGAAGAGGAGGAGAGGATACCGGATCACTGATCTCATGGAAGAGGATACCGGATCACTGATCTCATGGAAGAGGAGGAGAGAGGATACCGGATCACTGATCTCATGGAAGAGGGGGAGAGAGGATACCGGATCACTGATCTCATGGAAGAGGAGGAGAGAGGATACCGGATCACTGATATTACTGAAGAGGAGGAGAGAAGATACCGGATCACTGATCTCATGGAAGAGGAGGAGAGAGGATACCGGATCACTGATCTCATGGAAGAGGAGGAGAGGATACCGGATCACTGATCTCATGGAAGAGGGGGAGAGGATACAGGATCACTAATCTCATGGAAGAGGATACCGGATCACTGATTTCATGGAAGAGGAGGAGAGGATACCGGATCACTGATCTCATGGAAGAGGATACCGGATCACTGATCTCATGGAAGAGGAGGAGAGAGGATACCGGATCACTGATCTCATGGAAGAGGAGGAGAGAGGATACCGGATCACTGATATTACTGAAGAGGAGGAGAGAGGATACCGGATCACTGATCTCATGGAAGAGGAGGAGAGAGGATTCCGGATCACTGATCTCATGGAAGAGGAGGAGAGAGGATACCGGATCACTGATATTACTGAAGAGGAGGAGAGAGGATACCAGATCACTGATCTCATGGAAGAGGGGGAGAGGATACCGTCGGTAAGGGGAGACTGAGTCAACTGGAGGGGACCTGGTGAGCGTGTCAGGATGTCCACTGTTCTCTGTTATCAGTCTGGTGGTGTATATATATGAACTTGTCCTGAGGGCAGTGACTGCTGCTGTTCTCTGTTATCAGTCTTTGGTGGTGTGTATATATATATGACCGCTGCTGTTCTCTGTTATCAGTCTCTGGTGGTGTATATATGACCTCGTCCTGGGTCGGAGTGACCGCTGCTGTTCTCTGTTATCAGTCTCTGGTGGTGTATATATGACCTCGTCCTGGGTCGGAGTGACCGCTGCTGTTCTCTGTTATCAGTCTCTGGTGGTGTATATATGACCTCGTCCTGGGTCGGAGTGACCGCTGCTGTTCTCTGTTATCAGTCTCTGGTGGTGTATATATGACCTCGTCCTGGGTCGGAGTGACCGCTGTGGATCCGGTTTGGATGATGTTTCTCCGGTCACCTCCTCGCTGTATATTTCCCGTTTCCTCCTCCGTGTGCAGCGCTGTAAGACGATCCCCCCGGCTCACACATGTTTGTCATTTGCTCTGTTCTGGGGGTGTGATGTTCCTGCCATAAGTGGCGGTCTGGCCGGCGTCCTGCGGGGGTGGGGGGCTTCCAGTCTGCTCGGGGCTGATTGTCTGATTTCTGTCGTACTATATTCTTCGCTGTCCAGATCCTCGCGCCGTGGCCCCGACACCCTGTGTGTACTGGACTGGCGCTCACCACATAGGGAACCCCTTGTAGATGTGATGTTCCAGGTGTCAGTCACTGCGGCAACACAAAGAACCAAACCCTCAGCCAACGCCAGTGTGTCCGCAGTCATTGTCTATAGTGGTAAATACAGGGGATAGATGCAGTAACCCCCCGGCTTCTCTACACTGCCCCTCCCCCAGCACTGCTGTACCCCTCAGGTGCCCTCTGCATTACCCTCCGTCTTGTGTCTCTTTCCTCAGGAGGGGAGCAGTTTCCATGTGTTTGACCAGGGCTGTTTTGCCAAAGAAGTTCTTCCAAAATACTTCAAGCACAACAACATGGCGAGCTTCGTGCGGCAGCTCAATATGTGTGAGTATCCGGAGCGGCGACCGCAGATCATAACACTGACCCTCTATATGCTCTCGCGCGCCCTCCCTGTCTGCGGGCCGTGGCCCCTCGCGCGCCCTCCCTGTCTGCGGGCCGTGGCCCCTCGCGCGCCCTCCCTGTCTGCGGGCCGTGGCCCCTCGCGCGCCCTCCCTGTCTGCGGGCCGTGGCCCCTCGCGCGCCCTCCCTGTCTGCGGGCCGTGGCCCCTCGCGCGCCCTCCCTGTCTGCGGGCCGTGGCCCCTCGCGCGCCCTCCCTGTCTGCGGGCCGTGGCCCCTCGCGCGCCCTCCCTGTCTGCGGGCCGTGGCCCCTCGCGCGCCCTCCCTGTCTGCGGGCCGTGGCCCCTCGCGCGCCCTCCCTGTCTGCGGGCCGTGGCCCCTCGCGCGCCCTCCCTGTCTGCGGGCCGTGGCCCCTCGCGCGCCCTCCCTGTCTGCGGGCCGTGGCCCCTCGCGCGCCCTCCCTGTCTGCGGGCCGTGGCCCCTCGCGCGCCCTCCCTGTCTGCGGGCCGTGGCCCCTCGCGCGCCCTCCCTGTCTGCGGGCCGTGGCCCCTCGCGCGCCCTCCCTGTCTGCGGGCCGTGGCCCCTCGCGCGCCCTCCCTGTCTGCGGGCCGTGGCCCCTCGCGCGCCCTCCCTGTCTGCGGGCCGTGGCCCCTCGCGCGCCCTCCCTGTCTGCGGGCCGTGGCCCCTCGCGCGCCCTCCCTGTCTGCGGGCCGTGGCCCCTCGCGCGCCCCTCCCTGTCTGCGGGCCGTGGCCCCTCGCGCGCCCTCCCTGTCTGCGGGCCGTGGCCCCTCGCGCGCCCTCCCTGTCTGCGGGCCGTGGCCCCTCGCGCGCCCTCCCTGTCTGCGGGCCGTGGCCCCTCGCGCGCCCTCCCTCGGAAATCGTTATACTATCTTTGTTTGCTTTTTCCTCAGACGGCTTCCGGAAAGTTGTTCACATCGAGCAGGGAGGTCTTGTAAAGCCGGAGAAGGACGACACAGAATTCCAGCATCCGTATTTTGTTCGCGGTCACGAGCATTTACTGGAGAACATCAAGAGGAAGGTTAACAATGTGAGTGCGCAGCGGACGGACATGGGGGAGGGTGAAGGGGTTTTTACATAGGATAGGTGATAAATATCTAATCAGTGGGGGTCCGACCGATCATGAGAACCGGCTTACCTCGCCGCACCTGCCAGCCCCATAGAAATGAATGGTCCAGCACGCTCACCACCACTCCATTCATACGGGGCACACAGGAACGGCACCATTGAAAGCTCGTGATCAGTGGGGGTCCCAGCGGTCGGACCCCCTGGATCAGATATTTATCACCTAGCCTGTGGAAATATGAATTCTGGGAAAGCCCTTTAATGTTCTCCATCATTTCTGTCCTCAGCTGTCAGGAACCAAGACGGTGGAGGTGAAAGTTCATCAGGACGATGTCAGTAAGCTGCTGACTGACGTGCAAGTCATGAAGGGGAAACAGGAGGGCATCGACTGCCGCCTGCTGGCCATGAAACAGTGAGTGGTGTGAGGCCGCGCTGCCAAATCTTCTGTCCAACTCATGTTTCTATCTGGTTCTGGGAAAGCTGGGTGACAGGCTGCCGTTTACAGCGCTCACTAGGGTTGTCACCCAGCTTTCCCAGGCGTCCTGCCGCCTGCTGTTAATCTTATTGTGTCCACAGTGAGAATGAAGCGCTCTGGAGGGAGGTCGGCAGTCTGCGCCAGAAACATGCCCAGCAGCAGAAGGTGGTCAATAAGGTGAGACTACAACTCTCAGCATCCCCTGGAGATAATGATGCACATGTGCTGGGAGTGCTGGTCCGGACGGAGTGTACGTAACGCTCTCTCTTCTCTCTCCAGCTCATCCAGTTCCTCATTTCTCTGGTCCAGTCCAACCGGATCCTGGGGATGAAACGCAAAATGTGAGTGACTGTTCCTGGCCGGCCGCTCCCGTATGTGTATACCTGCAACCCCCATATCCAGCGAGGGGGACCGGTAACTGCAGTCCAGATACAGTGTGCGGGGGCTGGGGACACCTCAAGGAACCTTGAGTCCTCTGTCTATACGTGACCTGGGCATTAACCCTGTGTGCGCTTCTCTTACAGACCTCTCATGCTGAATGACAGTAGTCCGACCCATCCTCTACCAAAGTACAGCCGCCCCTTCTCTCTGGAGCCGGTGCATGCGGCGACTGCGTACCCTGTAAGTGGCGAAGCACCCGACCAGCAATGACTCCTGCACCTCAGGATCTTCACTGCCTGCACTGTGCCATCTTCTGCCTGCACTGTGCCACTTCCTGCCTGCCACCAGTCTCTCACTGTCTCCTGACTGCCTGCACTGTTCCGTCTACTGCCGGCCTCCTGTGTCTCTCTGCCGGCCTCCTGTGTCTCTCTGCCGGCCTCCTGTGTCTCTCTGCCGGCCTCCTGTGTCTCTCTGCCGGCCTCCTGTGTCTCTCTGCCGGCCTCCCTGTCTCTCTGCCGGCCTCCTGTCTCTCTCTGTCCTCTGCCGGCCGCCTGTCTCTCTCTGTCCTCTGCGGGGCCTCCTGTCTCTCTCTGTCCTCTGCGGGGCCTCCTGTCTCTCTCTGTCCTCTGCGGGGCCGCCTGTCTCTCTCTCTCTGTCCTCTGCGGGGCCGCCTGTCTCTCTCTCTCTGTCCTCTGCGGGGCCGCCTGTCTCTCTCTCTCTGTCCTCTGCGGGGCCGCCTGTCTCTCTCTCTCTGTCCTCTGCGGGGCCGCCTGTCTCTCTCTCTCTGTCCTCTGCGGGGCCGCCTGTCTCTCTCTCTCTGTCCTCTGCGGGGCCGCCTGTCTCTCTCTCTCTGTCCTCTGCGG
>NW_027461718.1:10000-45000 GCF_050947455.1 Rhinoderma darwinii
CTTCCCCCTCTCGCTCTCTTCCCCCTCTCGCTCTCTCTCTTCCCCCTCTCGCTCTCTCTCTTCCTCTCGCTCTCTCTCTTCCCCCTCTCGCTCTCTCTCTTCCCCCTCTCGCTCTCTCTCTTCCCCCTCCGCTCTCTCTCTTCCCCCTCTCGCTCTCTCTCTCTTCCCCCTCTCGCTCTCTCTCTCTTCCCCCTCTCGCTCTCTCTCTCTTCCCCTCTCGCTCTCTCTCTCTTCCCCCTCTCGCTCTCTCTCTCTTCCCCCTCTCGCTCTCTCTCTCTTCCCCTCTCGCTCTCTCTCTTCCCCCTCTCGCTCTCTCTCTTCCCCCTCTCGCTCTCTCTCTTCCCCCTCTCGCTCTCTCTCTTCCCCCCTCTCGCGCTCTCTCTCTTCCCCCTCTCGCGCTCTCTCTCTTCCCCCTCTCGCGCTCTCTCTCTTCCCCCTCTCGCGCTCTCTCTCTTCCCCCCTCGCGCTCTCTCTCTTCCCCCCTCTCGCGCTCTCTCTCTTCCCCCCTCTCGCGCTCTCCTCTCTTCCCCCTCTCGCGCTCTCTCTCTTCCCCCCTCTCGCGCTCTCTCTCTTCCCCCCTCTCGCGCTCTCTCTCTTCCCCCCTCTCGCTCTCTCTCTCTTCCCCCCTCTCGCTCTCTCTCTCTTCCCCCCTCTCGCTCTCTCTCTCTCTTCCCCCCTCTCGCTCTCTCTCTCTCTTCCCCCTCTCGCTCTCTCTCTCTCTTCCCCCCTCTCGCTCTCTCTCTCTCTTCCCCCTCTCGCTCTCTCTCTCTCTTCCCCCCTCTCGCTCTCTCTCTCTCTTCCCCCTCTCGCTCTCTCTCTCTTCCCCCCTCTCGCTCTCTCTCTCTTCCCCCCTCTCGCTCTCTCTCTCTTCCCCCCTCTCGCTCTCTCTCTCTTCCCCCCTCTCGCTCTCTCTCTCTTCCCCCTCTCGCTCTCTCTCTCTTCCCCCCTCTCGCTCTCTCTCTCTTCCCCCTCTCGCTCTCTCTCTCTTCCCCCCTCTCGCTCTCTCTCTCTTCCCCCCTCTCGCTCTCTCTCTCTTCCCCCTCTCGCTCTCTCTCTCTTCCCCCTCTCGCTCTCTCTCTCTTCCCCCTCTCGCTCTCTCTCTCTTCCCCCCCGCTCCTCTCTCTTCCCCCCTCTCGCTCTCTCTCTCTTCCCCCCTCTCGCTCTCTCTCTCTTCCCCCCCTCTCGCTCTCTCTCTCTTCCCCCCTCTCGCGCTCTCTCTCTTCCCCCTCTCGCTCTCTCTCTCTTCCCCCTCTCGCTCTCTCTCTCTTCCCCCTCTCGCTCTCTCTCTCTTCCCCCTCTCGCTCTCTCTCTCTTCCCCCCTCTCGCTCTCTCTCTCTTCCCCCTCTCGCTCTCTCTCTCTTCCCCCCTCTCGCTCTCTCTCTCTTCCCCCCTCTCGCTCTCTCTCTCTTCCCCCCTCTCGCTCTCTCTCTCTTCCCCCCTCTCGCTCTCTCTCTCTTCCCCCTCTCGCTCTCTCTTCTCCCCCTCTCGCTCTCTCTCTCTTCCCCCTCTCGCTCTCTCTCTCTTCCCCCCTCTCGCTCTCTCTCTCCTTCCCCCTCTCGCTCTCTCTCTCTTCCCCCCTCTCGCTCTCTCTCTCTTCCCCCCTCTCGCTCTCTCTCTCTCCCCCCTCTCGCTCTCTCTCTCTTCCCCCCTCTCGCTCTCTCTCTCTTCCCCCCTCTCGCTCTCTCTCTCTTCCCCCCTCTCGCTCTCTCTCTCTTCCCCCCTCTCGCTCTCTCTCTCTTCCCCCCTCTCGCGCTCTCTCTCTTCCCCCCTCTCGCGCTCTCTCTCTTCCCCCTCTCGCGCTCTCTCTCTCCCCCTCTCGCGCTCTCTCTCTTCCCCCCTCTCGCGCTCTCTCTTCCCCCCTCTCGCGCTCTCTCTCTTCCCCCCTCTCGCGCTCTCTCTCTTCCCCCCTCTCGCGCTCTCTCTCTTCCCCCCTCTCGCGCTCTCTCTCTTCCCCCCTCTCGCGCTCTCTCTCTTCCCCCCTCTCGCGCTCTCTCTCTTCCCCCTCTCGCGCTCTCTCTCTTCCCCCCTCTCGCGCTCTCTCTCTTCCCCCCTCTCGCGCTCTCTCTCTTCCCCCTCTCGCGCTCTCTCTCTTCCCCCCTCTCGCGCTCTCTCTCTTCCCCCCTCTCGCGCTCTCTCTCTTCCCCTCTCGCGCTCTCTCTCTTCCCCCCTCTCGCGCTCTCTCTCTTCCCCCCTCTCGGCTCTCTCTCTTCCCCCTCTCGCGCTCTCTCTCTTCCCCCCTCTCGCGCTCTCTCTCTTCCCCCCTCTCGCGCTCTCTCTCTTCCCCCTCTCGCGCTCTCTCTCTTCCCCCCTCTCGCGCTCTCTCTCTTCCCCCCTCTCGCTCTCTCTCTCTTCCCCCTCTCGCGCTCTCTCTCTTCCCCCCTCTCGCGCTCTCTCTCTTCCCCCCTCTCGCGCTCTCTCTCTTCCCCCCTCTCGCTCTCTCTCTCTTCCCCCCTCTCGCTCTCTCTCTCTCTCCCCTCTCGCGCTCTCTCTCTCTTCCCCCCTCTCGCTCTCTCTCTCTTCCCCCCTCTCGCTCTCTCTCTCTCTTCCCCCCTCTCGCTCTCTCTCTCTCTTCCCCCCTCTCGCTCTCTCTCTCTTCCCCCCTCTCGCTCTCTCTCTCTTCCCCCTCTCGCTCTCTCTCTCTTCCCCCCTCTCGCTCTCTCTCTCTTCCCCCTCTCGCTCTCTCTCTCTTCCCCCCTCTCTCTCTCTCTCTCTTCCCCCCTCTCGCTCTCTCTCTTCCCCCCCCTCGCTCTCTCTCTTCCCCCCCCTCTCGCTCTCTCTCTTCCCCCCCCTCTCTCTCTCTCTCTCTTCCCCTCTCTCTCTCTCTCTCTTCCCCCTCTCTCTCTCTCTCTTCCCCCCTCTCTCTCCTCTCTTCCCCCTCTCTCTCTCTCTCTTCCCCCTCTCTCTCTCTCTCTTCCCCCTCTCTCTCTCTCTCTTCCCCCCTCTCTCTCTCTCTTCCCCCCCTCTCTCTCTCTCTTCCCCCCCCTCTCTCTCTCTCTTCCCCCCCTCTCTCTCTCTCTCTTCCCCCCCCTCTCTCTCTCTCTCTTCCCCCCCCTCTCTCTCTCTCTCTTCCCCCCCTCTCTCTCTCTCTCTTCCCCCCCCTCTCTCTCTCTCTCTTCCCCCCCTCTCTCTCTCTCTTCCCCCCCCCCTCTCTCTCTCTCTCTTCTCCTCCCCCTCTCTCTCTCTCTTCTCCTCCCCCTCTCTCTCTCTCTTCTCCTCCCCCTCTCTCTCTCTCTTCTCCTCCCCTCTCTCTCTTCTTCTCCTCCCCTCTCTCTCTCTCTTCTTCCCCCCCCCCTCTCTCTCCCCCCTCAGCTCTTTTTTCCTTGCATGTTTTTTTTTTTTTTTTGAACGGGCACTCTTTCTTATGACTCGATGGCAGATGCCGTCATGCCGTATTTCTGATCTCTTCAGTTGTTGGATGGGTCTCTCTGCCTGGGGTGTGCTCCTGACTTTCGTGTGTTCTCTCTTCTTCAGCTGGTTCCATGCTCTTGTGTTTTGTCTCTTTCAGCATTTCTAGCAGTCGACAGATGTCTGAGGTGTCTCGACTCTGCGCCTCCCCGCAGAGCAGAACAGATCCCGGGTCAGATTTGTTTGTGTATGTTGCTGGCACTCGCAGCTTCATGGTGTCCCCCTCCCTGCCAGTAACGCACTCTACATAATGGGGAGCGATCCCTCCTGTCCCCACCAGAGAATATTGCACGTAGATTGTTGCCTATCCCAATGTGGAGGCGCCATATAGGAGTCTGTCCGGTATAAACCCTGTATCAAAAAGTTTAGTTTATTCTTTATCTCCCATGATGCATTATTTTCACTTGACCTTTTCCCATGCTAGACAGAACTTTGCGTCACATGACCCGACACCTGTATCGGGAAAGAGAAATTACAAAAGGGGTGGAGTCTGGCGTTTAGTTGTGAGGCGCCTGCATGGCTTGGTACATGTGGGCTGTCATGTGGGCTGTCATGTGGTTGTTCCCACTTTTAACGTACGAGCGGCTCGGCATAGCCATGTGACCGGGGGGTAAAATACACACACATGAGATTGGTGACCTCTCTACCTCGTGTATGTATGTGGGGGCCTGAAGAGCAGCTCTGGAGCACAAACTGCTGCACTGACCAGTGTAATACATAGAGGCACATGGAGAAATCTGAAATGACAGCAGCCATGGGATGTATTAGTGATGGCAGCAGCCGGCCACCATGTCCCCTCCTCCGCTGCCCCCCATCCCTCCTCCGCTGCCCCGCGTCCCTTGTCCCCTCCTCCGCTGCCCCGCGTCCCCTCCTCCGCTGCCCCGCGTCCCCCGTCCCCTCCTCCGCTGCCCCGCGTCCCCGTCCCCTCCTCCGCTGCCCCGCGTCCCCCGTCCCCTCCTCCGCTGCCCCGCGTCCCCGTCCCCTCCTCCGCTGCCCCGCGTCCCCCGTCCCCTCCTCCGCTGCCCCGCGTCCCCCGTCCCCTCCTCCGCTGCCCCGCGTCCCCCGTCCCCTCCTCCGCTGCCCCGCGTCCCCCGTCCCCTCCTCCGCTGCCCCGCGTCCCCCGTCCCCTCCTCCGCTGTCCCCCGTCCCCTCCTCCGCTGTCCCCCGTCCCCTCCTCCGCTGTCCCCCGTCCCCTCCTCCGCTGTCCCCCGTCCCCTCCTCCGCTGTCCCCGTCCCCTCCTCCGCTGTCCCCCGTCCCCTCCTCCGCTGTCCCCGTCCCTCCCTCCGCTGCCCCCGTCCCCTCCTCCGCTGCCCCCCGTCCCCTCCTCCGCTGCCCCCTCCTCCGCTGCCCCCTCCTCCGCTGCCCCCTCCTCCTCCGCTGTCCCCTCCTCCGCGTCCCCTCCTCCGCGTCCCCTCCTCCGCTGTCCCCCGCCCCCTCCTCCGCTGCCCCGCTCTTCAGGTTTATTTGCTGGGATGATGGTTATTTTGCTCCTTCATCCTTAGGAATGAGCTGAACGACCATGTGGACATCATTGACTCCAGTCTGGACAGTCTGCAGAGCATGTTCAGTGGCCACAACTTCAGCATGGACACCAGCGCCTTCCTGGACGTGAGTCCCACCTGCTCATATTCCTGCCCCTCCCCCACCCCTCATCCGTCTGACCTGCAGCTTCTCTTCTTGCAGCTCTTCAGTCTTCCCTGACGATCCCGGACCTTCCCCTCTCCGACCTGGACTCCAGTCTGGCCAGTGTGAGTGTGTGCCCTGATACCCGCTGCCACCTGGGCGTCCACATGCAGTGCCATGTCCAGCGATGGTTGGGGGGGGTCTCTGAGGGGTGGGTAGCTGGGGCGCAGCTTGTGGATGCATTGGGTCACAGATGCTATTTTGTGTCATGGACAGTCTGATGTCTCTACCATACAGGGGGGGCGGCGGTAATGTCACACTGTGGGTAGAACTACTGCAGGGTGTGAAGTTCTCTGATATAAATGACTCCACCATCCAGCGGTGACCTCCAGGATTCCGGGGCTGACGATGGTGTTGTCATATGCACATCCCCTGTGTTGGTTTTATGTGTGTAGAGAACATTGACACCCCCCCCCCCCCCCCCCCGCATCTACAGCGCTATGTGAGCGCGTCCTAGATTAATAGAAGCGGGGGTCCCTCACTAGAAACCGCCGGCACCCATCGAGAGCAGATGCTCGGAGCATCTCTGGGGGACCCCCGCATGTCCTGTGTGGTCTTTATATAGGGGACGTGTTCAGGTGACAGAGGACGGGCTGTGCGGCTGTCAGTACAGGGGTCACTGCTGCCTCTTGAACCCCGTTTAATGTTGGGGTGTGAGGTAGAAGGACGTGGTGATGCCGTGAGCCGCACTGATGACTCATGTGTTTGTGGCCATAGATCCAGGAATTGTTATCCTCGCAGGATCAGAAGGAGACGGAGGGCGGTGCTGCGGGGGCAGGTAAGGTTGGGGGCCCCTGTACATTATGGGGTGTCTCACTTTGTGTCCGGCTCCGTTATTGACCTTTATTCTTGTCCACAGGGAAGCAGCTGGTCCAGTACACGGCGCAGCCAATGATCCTGATGAACTCGCCCAGCTCGGACCTCCCGATCCTGCTGGAGCTGTCCAAGGATGAGACGGGCGATCACCCGGAGGACCCCTCCTTCTCTCTGCTGTCATGGGACTCTCAGAACAAGTCCAGGGATTCTGGGATCTCTTAGAGGACGTGTTTAGGGCCGTGGCATCGCAGTCTTGAGAGGCGCTCTCCCCAGGTCTTTTCTTCTGAGCGGGGCTGGACACCACATTGTTTGCTGTGACACCCGGCTCTGAACTTGCGTCTGGGCACTCGGCGGGTTCTATTCTAATCCATGTAACCTCCGTCTGTCTCCAGTGAGACCCGGGACTTCTGTCCCTGGTGGGGGTCCGTCCCAGGAGATGCTTGTTGCTATGCAGGTGGTTTGGGGTGGCCGTCCCTGCTACCCTCTACCCTGCTCTGATCATACATAGTGACGGGCCGGGCTGGCAGTACCTCGGGGTCTCTTAGACTTACAATCTTGCCATCTGGCAGGCTGTCTCCAGGCTGCCGGTCCTTCTGTTGAGGCGGCGTCCAGGTCGCTATGACCGCCCGTCTTACATTTACTACTTCCCGCTTCATTGCTCTCTGATTGGTCTCTGCTGTCACCGCCACGTGCGAACTCAGGAAAGCGGCTGTCCCATCATGCTCTCTGGTAGTGTCGTCATTGGTCCTGCTGGTGACTCGGGGCTTCTGATACTTTATAGGGCAGGAGTAAGTAGGTTGGGGTGCAGGACATGGGTGGTTATATAGGCTTGGGACACTCTTATGTAAGGGACGCCCATATAGATTGGAGATGAGCAAGTGACGGTACATAGCAATAAGGCGGCAGGGCACTGGGGTCAACGCTGGGTGTCGTTATAGAGCGTCACCAGGATAAAGTCACAGGAAGTTATTGTTGGGGGTCACTGGGCCATCAGAGGTGTTCTGTAAAAGTCAGGGACCGGAGCTCCAGGGGCCACACTTCTCCGCTTGGTTTGTGTCCTATTAAACTTTGTTCCACGGGTGGGGGGGGGAGGGCTATGATCTTGCACCCGGGTTATTGGGGGGGGGGGGGTGTTCAGCAGGGTGGGCATCCGTTGGTCACTTACCCTATTGTCAGATTTGTGCGGAGAGAAGGGACGTGGTCGGCGCTGGGATTTGTATATTGACACTTGGACTTGTTTATAGTGAGTTGTATTTTGGATTTTTATGCTGCTTTTTCTGTATAATCTTCTCTATGTATAAATATATTCAGCTGTTTATAAAGTGACGCTCGCTGTGCTGACGTATTACTGGGAAGAGCGGGGGCCGCAGCGCGAGGATCTGGAGAAATGTCATGTGGGGGGGGGGGGGGGGGATGAATGAGTTCTGTGACGTGTTACCTTAGTGGGATTTATGCCCCTCCAGGTGTATTCCCCGAAAAGAAAAACCACGCAGAGCTTGGGACCAAGGTGAAGACTAAACTGCTCAGTCCCAGGTCTTGCCTATTCTTGCCGTTATTTCCCAGGCTGCAGATTTCTGATGTAGGCGGAGAAGCTAGCTACTTCCTGCCTTGCTTAGGTCATGTACTACATCTCCCAGCATTCCTTATGATTCAATTGGGACAAATAAGCATTTGGTCGTCAGCACAATTACAGATTCAAGCATGTCTCTGCCCAGGGAGAGGGTAGGGAGGGATGTCTTCATGTGACTGCCAGGAAGACCTGAGGGAGGAGTCGTTGTCTCTGGATGGCCCGGTGACCCCATGGTTCATCTTCATGTTGGATGTCAGATGGCTGAGCTTACAAGAGGGAGAGACGGTGCAGTTAATGGAGTCCCAGGCAGCTTCTAATATAGGAACTGGTTAATTCTGCCACTTAGGAGAAAGTGAACTGCACCACAACTCCCATCATGCCCAACCCCACCAGACCGCAGCCATCGACGTTCCTGATAAGTTTACCTTTAATGAATCTCAAACCCGACAATCCAATATGCCTGATGTGTCCTAACGGCCGGTGAACCCCCAGGACCCCAGTAGTAGTGCAGCCATTATTGGTGGATCTGCCTCCTGTGTACAGAGAGATTATAAGGCATCGCCGGTGGATGATCTGCCGACCGCTTCTCCTGCGCCGTGAAGAATATCAGTCTGGTTATATAAAGTGTGAAGATGGAAAAGTATCTGCAGACAAATGTGTATGTACAACCTACAGTAGTAGCCACGAGCGGGATGGAACCAACGATATTCTGGCGGCTGCCTCCTTGTGATGATCACTGGTGTCCAGTAGACGATCTACAAGACTGGTCCGAGATCAGCTGGGAAATAACATTGATGATCATGGGGACACCCACCAATGGGCGCAAGTAAAGGACCCAGGAACTTGCTGGCATACTGGTGCCTCTTCTCCATACAGCCGTGTCTGGAACTGCAACTTGGCCCCAGTTTTATGGACTGAGTCGTCTAAAGCTGAGATTTATGAAAGTAGAAGTGCCCAGGATGTCCACCAGCGCATCAATGGAAGACCCTTCACACCAGATCTTCAACCATCTGTGCAGCATGGTGGAGGAGCAAATCTGAAGAACATCTAGAGGTGGCAGGATGTCCACCACCGGAGTAATGGAAGACCCTTCACGCCTGGTCTTTAACAATTCATGCAGCATGGTGGAGGATGACGAACAAAGAGGGAGAAGATCTGTAGGTGGGTCCCCAGAACCATGGAGCAGCCTCCACAGGTCATGAGGAGCAGGAAATGTCCCTCAGGGGGAACCTCACTATCCACATCCCTTGTGTGTAATTCGTGCAGTATGGTGGAGGAGCAAATCTGAACATGAAGAGCATCTAGAGGTGGCAGGATGTCCACCACGGGAGTTAGACTCCTTGCACACGACCGTATTTTCAGCTATCCCGAAATACTGTCCGTATATACGGATCCATTAAAAAAAAAAAGGCCGGATGCAACGTCATGAGCATGTGTATGACAACGCTTCTGTAAATACGGACCGTTTACGGATGCACAGCAGTAGACTTCTATGGGAGAGTCCTTGCCGTAATTACTGATAAAGAATAGGATGGGTTCTATAATTTTTCAGCACGGACACCCATCAGTAAAAATACTGGAAGGTGTCCGTGGCCAATGAAATGAATGGGTCCGTAATTACTGATGAAAAATACGGTTGTGTGCATGGAGCCTAATGGAAGACTCCTCACACCAGATCTTCAACCATCGGTGCAGCATGGTGGAGGAGCAAATCTGAAGAACATCTAGAGGTGGCAGGATGTCCAGCACCGGAGTAATGGAAGACCCTTCACGCCAGGTCTTTAACAATTCATGCAGCATGGTGGAGCAGCAAAGCTGAGGATGACTAACAAAGAGGGAGAAGATCTGTAGGTGGGTCCCCAGAACCATGGAGCAGCCCCCACAGGTCATGAGGAGCAGGAAATGTCCCTCAGGGGGAACCTCACTATCCACATCCCTTGTGTGTAAATCCTGAAGACCCTACATCAGATCAGGGGTAGGAAAAGGTCCTCAAGATTAGTTTAGCCCCGGCAGCTGACCGCGGTGGAGATATCGTGACTTGGTGATCACCTTGTACTGGCCAGTGGTCTCCAACCTGTTGCTTGTCAGATGTTGAGAAACTAAAAACCCCAGTATGCCCAGACAACCACAGCTGGAAGACCATTGGTATAGGCCCTCATATCACCCCCACCCCAAATTGTAAGAAATCACCAGGCGCATGGAGGATGCTGAGATACAACATTTAATAGCAGGGAGGACAAAGCTTAGTAGCTAATCAACTACAGCGGACAGCAATTGTGTGACCCCCACCCCAACACAGGACTGGAAGCAGGACCCCCTGATTATTTACACACCGGTCCTGGGACCATGAGATCCGACTGGGAAGATAAGAGGCTGCGTCTGATTTAGCGAGTAATAATGGCATTTGTGGTCAGGGTGAGGACGAGGAGCTCGGTGCGGACGGTTTGGTCTGTTCTTGTTCCCACGTGTCAGAGTCTCGGATCTGCACTCCGTGTCTCTACGTTTAGGCTCCATTGACTTCTATTGGGAGGATATGGCTGTAATGTGACCTCCTATAGAACGTGGTGTGGACGACCGACATCTGATCGTGTGATGAGCTCCAGTGACCGACGTTCTGTCAATATTCGGGACGTCATCATGAATGAGACTTCACACCCATGTGTTTCCTACTACAACAGGGGAGGACGGTAGGAGAACGATACCAAGAACATGACCTGGAGGAGGTTACCGGAAGCTTCTTAGTGAGAGACCTGATCATCTCCACCACCGAAGACCATGGACCTCGTGTGCTCCATGGAGGGTGTTTCATATATAGAGAAGGCCACGACGGTACCATCCGGGGTCACTCATCCATACACCGCGCGGAGGATGGAGAACAGGAGGTCGTGGTGGGCGCGCGCTGTGGTTTACAAGGTCTTGGACACCACAGTCTTCTGCTGTAAACATGATATTTTATGGTCGGGGATTCCAACTGGACGGCTGTGTCCTCCGGTGCTGGAGTCATACATGGAGGCAGGAGGTACACGTGGGGGAGGGGATGAGGGCAGTTCTAAAAGTCTCATTTTGCAGCTAAAATAAGAAGAGAGAGAGAACAATCAGTGCATATGAAAAAAAATAAAAAAAAAAATATATATATATATATATATACACCGGCTCTATCATATACCATGGACTCGTCTCACCGCTTGGGGCGTGTTCATACATGGCAGATTCTTGCAGAACAATCCATTCCATACATCTGAATGAGGTCGTTCCTGGATTTCTACAAACCGCATTTAGATGTAGAAATCTCTGCTACAAATCTGCTGCGTGTGAATATACCTCTTATCTAGTCTCTGTCCTCCCACAATTCCTTGCTCTCTGTTGGGGAAGGACTAATGATCTGTTCACCCTACAACATGAATGGAATGCCAGAACTGCAGTGAAGACTGACACGAGCTGCAGGAGATTACAGAGATACGTAACTATATATCGGAGGACTAGAAGACTACTTTGGGGCTGAGGGTTCAGGGGAGTTAGTTTATTTTAGGTGTGAAGTAGAAGTCCATTGTGGTGTTTGGGGTCATCTGGACCCTCCTCGTGATCAGGGGAGATTGGAGCCAATATTATTCTATATTGTGAGCAGAACATTGGACGGTAGAGGTCCACGGACCCGTGATCAGATCTGACTGTCTAGGGGGAGTTTTTCGACGAGCAAAATGTGCCAAAAAATGGGTGGATTTCAATGGGAGGCGGAGGCGGTTTTTCCCTGCGAGTGAAAAAACCGGCTCTCGGGAAAAAGAAGGGACATGTCCTATCTTTGGGCGTTTACACCTCTGACCTCCTATTGACATCAATGGGGGGCAGAAAAAGCGTATTTCGTGGCGTTTTATGCCTGCGGCGCTTAATGGCCACGGACGAAAAACGCTGAGAAAGTCGGCGTGCAGGCAGAGGAAAATCTGCCTAAAAATTCCAAATGGAATTTTGAGGCAGAATTTCCACCTGCAAAAAACTCTGTGTGAACTCAATAGTCATGTGTACGGGATGGCGTGAGGGGGCGGCGCTCTGAAGGATCTGCCCCTGTCGATCCATGGAGGAGCAGGAGGCACTGATCACTGAGGTCGTTACTCTGGATCCACCGCCATGAAGCCGCCAACGTTACCTGGAAGTGTGAAGGATTCCTCGGACTCGGGATCCTGATCTGAAAAGAAAGAAGAAAGACGTGAATGAAGCGTCTAGATCCACCAGTCATGTGACCACCTCCAGACTCCGCCCTCTCGCACGTTCTTACTTTCTTTGGATTCCAGAGATTCTGCCGGGATGTCCAGGACGGGACCTGAGAGAGAGAGAGAGAGAGACCGGAGCGTGAGCGTCACGAGAGATGTGAGCGTCACGAGAGTCCGGAGCGTGAGCGTCACGAGAGATCGTCTCTGACTCCACATTATACTCCACCTGTCTAATCATCTCCTGCACGTAGACCACCATGGACTGAGGTGGCAGCTCCTCTGCATGTGCCCCGCACGTGGGTGTAACTACCAGGGTATCAGGCAGAGCGTGGGCCCCGTGACTAAGGGGCCCCATGAGTAGGGGGCCAGCTCCACCCCGCTGCAGTTACTGATAACGGGGGACGATGAGTTGAAAATCAATGCAGATCGAGGGAAAGATGGGACTGAAACCACAATAATCACGTCTGGAGGGAGCGGAAGTTCTGCTATGAGGCCCAATATATACGGGTACACCCCTGACCCCGCACTATGTCTGACCAGTAACCGATCTTACTTAAAGGGCCAGGCCAGTTTTCTGTAAATGAAGCCTAATCATATCATGAAACATTTAGCAAATTTCTAATAGACTTTGCTTCCATTCTTTCACCCGTTTTAAGATCTCTACTTGCGGTCAGTGAATAAAAATACTCTTGTTTACATCCTGGGGCTAAAACCTTGTACAGACCTATTCCTGCTCACACAGCTGAGGGGTCATCACAGTTGTATCCAGTCTAGACAATCCTACAAGCAGCATATAAAGGCTGTGATTACAGGACACCGGGCCTCGGCTCTAAGGGAAAACATTTCTCACGCGTTTCTTTCAGGAAGTTTTTCTTGTTCTTTCCGTTTTTGATGCAGGGACAATGGATCTCTGTGACTTTCCACAATGCTGCTTGTTGTAAGAGAATAGCGCCACCAAGTGGAGGACAGGTGGACATGCAGATTATGCACTGAATAGAGCTGGACATGGTGAAGGCTGCGGCCACTTATAATAAGAAACGTCTCTTAATGATCCCCGTAAGCGCTCCTTCACTCGCGCGTAAACCTCGTCCATGTGCTCTGCATAAAAATCACGCACAGCGCACGGACCTGTCGATTTCAATGGGGCCGTTCAGACACGCCGGAGTTTTCATGCAGCGAGCGTCCGTTACGTGGAACTTACTGCAGGTCCTGTATTGGTGTATTTCACTTGCCCATTGAAGTCAATGGATGCGTGAAAACCACGGACAGCACACGGACATGTGCTTGCGAGTGCCGAAAACACATGGCCCACCAAAGCACACCGATGCAAAACGCAGCGCACACGGACAGATTTACGCGCGTGAATCTGTCATCTTCTTGTGGATGTAGCCTTACACAGTGCGGGGGCTGCGTCGTAGAGGTTCACCGTGCAAATGGCGCTCACAGAGGATGGAGATAGCGTGTGGTTAAAGGAGCGCACCAGGCAATAGTGAATGTCTGAGGGGCGGAGCATGGCACTCATTGTTACTGATTCCCTGTGTCATGCTCCGCCCCCCCGGCCCTGCAGGAGACCTAAAGCAGTATATCAGTTTTACCTGGACTGTTCCTAACAGCAAAGACCCCTAAAGCGGGAGACATGGAAAGATCCGCTCCGGCCTCCGGTGGGAATCATGAAACAGGTGGAATATAAAGAAGAGACAACATCACGGGTCCGGCCTCCAGTGCAGCCCCCAAAACAAAGGGGAGGGGGCACAGGGGTTCAGCAGAAGTCCCCAACAGATCCACAAGAGATGACGAGTAAAGAT
Organism: Rhinoderma darwinii; assembly: GCF_050947455.1. Lineage (NCBI taxonomy): Eukaryota > Metazoa > Chordata > Amphibia > Anura > Rhinodermatidae > Rhinoderma > Rhinoderma darwinii. The sequence goes on from NW_027461718.1 coordinate 23,486, forward strand.
GGAGCAGTCCGGAAAAGTGTATAGAGCAGAATATATAGGATAACGCTACCTGCAGTAGCGCCCCCATCCTCCTCTGTTACCTGCAGAAGTGCCCCCATCCTCCTCTGTTACCTGCGGTAGCGCCCCCATCCTCCTCTGTTACCTGCAGTAGTGCCCCCATCCTCCTCTGTTACCTGCGGTAGTGCCCCCATCCTCCTCTGTTACCTGCGGTAGTGCCCCCATCCTCCTCTGTTACCTGCGGTAGCGCCCCCATCCTCCTCTGTTACCTGCAGTAGTGCCCCCATCCTCCTCTGTTACCTGCGGTAGTGCCCCCATCCTCCTCTGTTACCTGCGGTAGTGCCCCCATCCTCCTCTGTTACCTGCGGTAGTGCCCCCATCCTCCTCTGCTACCTGCAGTAGTGCCCCCATCCTCCTCTGCTACCTGCGGTAGTGCCCCCATCCTCCTCTGTTACCTGCGGTAGTGCCCCCATCCTCCTCTGTTACCTGCGGTAGTGCCCCCATCCTCCTCTGTTACCTGCGGTAGTGCCCCCATCCTCCTCTGTTACCTGCGGTAGCGCCCCCATCCTCCTCTGTTACCTGCGGTAGCGCCCCCATCCTCCTCTGTTACCTGCGGTAGCGCCCCCATCCTCCTCTGTTACCTGCGGTAGCGCCCCCATCCTCCTCTGTTACCTGCGGTAGTGCCCCCATCCTCCTCTGTTACCTGCGGTAGTGCCCCCATCCTCCTCTGTTTCCTGCGGTAGTGCCCCCCTCCTCCTCTGTTACTTGCGGTAGTGCCCCCCATCCTCCTATGTTGCCTGCAGTAGTGCCCCCCATCCTCCTATGTTGCCTGCAGTAGTGCCCCCATCCTCCTCTGTTACTTGCGGTAGTGCCCCCATCCTCCTATGTTGCCTGCAGTAGTGCCCCCCTCCTCCTCTGTTACCTGCGGTAGTGCCCCCCTCCTCCTCTGTTACCTGCGGTAGTGCCCCCCATCCTCCTATGTTGCCTGCAGTAGTGCCCCCATCCTCCTCTCTGGCCTAGTGTTCAGCTTGTGAGGCACTGGGGAGAGTTAATTTCTAGTGACTAAAGCTGCCCCTGTAAATCGGAGGATGTGCCATCTTACATCCATAGGCGCAGGTAGACCCCATTCTCAGCACTGGTTATACTTTATAGCCAATCATCTTCTGTGTTTCGCCGACACTAGTGCCACCAGGGGCCGAATGCCCATCATCCGACTCATCTCCAGCTTCAACCAAGGAGACATCCCATCTTCTCAGGAGACCCGGAGACGTTAATGAGAAACGCAGGTGAAGAGGAAAACTCAGCAGCCAAAGACTGATCATTGACTATAAGAACGCAATTATCTCCGTACCCCAGGACCACGTCCCTCAGCAGAGCCGTAGAGCGATCACCGATCAGAAGACGCAGCATTGAGATGAAAGCACGAAGCCTACAGAGAAGATACGAAGACCCGAGACCAGACTTCTCACCAGATGAATCCAGCCAGGAGGAGGGTGGACATGATCTCCAAGAGCCCGGCCTATAGGGGTCTGTACACCACTCGCTTGGTATTGGGAGGAAAGCCGATCAGAAACGAAGCAGCACAACACTCACCCCAGCGCTTCTGTCGCTTCATTTTAGTGATCGGTGGGGGTCTCAGTGCTCAGACCCCCACCTATCAAAACTTTTGACATCTCTTTATGAAGTGTCAAAAGTTTTTTAAAAGTGTAGTTCCCCTTTAATGATTGCCCCTTTTCATACATATTTCTTGAAGCATTGTCTGTGGCCTCCAGTGGTCATATAATTGGCCATCATGTGCCCCCAACCCCGCTCCTCATCCTCACCTCCTTGCATCGTTTCCACATTTATGCTGTCGTTATTCTCGCTGTTGGAGGACTCGCTATTGGAGGAAGCACTTTCCCCAGCTCCGTCCGTCTGCAGCCTTTGGTTTCCCTGGAAACTGACGGGATCCTCTGTAGAAAACCACGAAGAGTTAAAGCCGGCATTGACCAGTTACTCCAACTGCCGATATTACCGCCTGCCAATACTGCCGACACTACCAACTGCCGATATTACCTACTGCCGATACTGTTGACACTACCAACTGCCGGTACTGCCGATATTACCTACTGCCGGTACTGCCTATACTACCTACTGCCGATACTACCTACTGCCGGTACTACCTACTGCCGGTACTGCCTATACTACCTACTGCCTATACTACCTACTGCCGGTACTGCCTATACTACCTACTGCCGGTACTGCCTATACTACGTACTGCCGATACTACGTACTGCCGATACTACCTACTGCCGATACTACCTACTGCCGATACTACCTACTGCCGATACTACCTACTGCCGATATTACCTACTGCCGATATTACCTACTGCCTATACTACCTACTGCCGGTACTGCCTATACTACCTACTGCCGATACTACCTACTGCCGGTACTACCTACTGCCGGTACTGCCGATACTACCTACTGCCGATACTGCCTACTGCCGATATTACCTACTGCCGATACTGCTGATATTACCTCCTGCCAATACTGCCGATACTACCTACTGCCGATACTGCCGATATTACTTCCTGCCAATACTGCCTACTGCGGGTACTGCTGATCTTACCTACTGCCGATACTGCTGATGTTACCTACTACTGATACTATCTACTGCTGGTACTGCCGATACTACCTACTGCCGATACTACCTACTGCTGATGTTACCTACTGCTGGTACTACCTACTGCCGATACTTCGGGTACTGCCGATACTACCTACTGCTATTACTACCTACTGCCGATACTACCGATACTACCTACTGCTGGTACTGCCGATACTACCTACTGCTGGTACTACCTACTGCTGTTATTACCTACTGCTGGTTCTGCTGATACTACCTACTGCTGGAACTACCTACTGCTGGTACTACCTACTGCTGGTACTACCTTCTGCTGATGTTACCTACTGCTGATACTGCCGGTACCAGCTACTGCCGGTACTGCCTACTGCCGGTACCGCCTACTGCCGATACTACCTACTTCTGATACTGCCGATACCTACTGCTGGTACTAACGGTACTACCTACTGCCGGTACTACCTACTTCCGGTACTAAGTACTGCCTACTGCTGATACTAGCTACTTCCGATACTACCTACTGCTCGTACTACCTACTGCTGGTACTGCCGATACTACCCACTGCCGGTACTACCCACTGCCGGTACTACCTACTGCTATAACTACCTACTTCTGGTACTGCTGATATTATCTACTGCTGGTACTGCTGATATCACCTACTGCTGGTATCACCTACTGCCGGTACTACACACTGCCGGTACTACACACTGCCGGTACTACACACTGCCGGTGCTGGGGCTACTTACCTGCTGGGGATTTCGTTGTTTCAGTCATAGATTTTGTATCCGCTACAAGGAGAAACAAGACATGAAACTCTATTATCCAGTGTCTTTAAGACACGAGTTACTGCCCAGTGAGATCCACGCAGTTATAAAATGGTGAGCAGTAATTCTCCTGCCCCGAACTGATGACCTCTGACCAAATATTATCTGTATGTTGTGACTAAAAGTTATATAGGATGAATCATCATAAGATGTGAGGAACAGGTCCTGCCCCATTATATGGACATTACACCCTGGAGGCCGCCCCATTCATCCCACCCATAGTAAGAACCCTGTCTACAGCCTGTGCACAACTCCGCTCATTGTCCCTCCTATAGTGATACTTGTCAGTGACATCTTGGGGCTCCGGGTCTCACTTTGTTGTGGGGCGTCCGTTATTTCCTCATTCTCTGAAATGTAGAAAGAAGAAGAAAAAGATTAGTGAGAATATCCAAGAATCCGCTCAATCACGTAATAACATTGGTGGACAAGAGCTGGGTGGACGGCTGGAGCCCGGTATCAGAAGCCTCGTTATCACTCAGACATGGCTCAATTTTACCTGGTTATTAAAGGAGAAGATGCTGCACGATATCTAGGACAATCAGAACCGGTCCTGATCTACAGACGTCCATTGGTCAGAACCGATCGCTTTAACAATATACACATATGGATAGAGATTACCATCATATGGTGTGTACGATTATCTATACTTCTATGGGCCACTCGTAGATCTCAATGTTGTGTTTGGGAGGGTTATACAAGTTTACGTCACCTTTTAAGTACGTGGGGTTTGGGGCACTTGTATATTTCATGGAACAGAATTCGGGGTCTCAGTACTGCCCCCTCATGCTCTTGGCCCAGTTCAGAAAGCAGTGAGGTCTCCAGCCTCACAACCGTCACTACCGAGGTTCACAGTCACTCCAGCCTCACAACCGTCACTACCGAGGTTCACAGTCACTCCAGCCTCACAACCGTCACCGCCTAGGCTCACAGTCACTCCAGCCTCACAACCGTCACCGCCGAGCTTCACGGTCACTCCAGCCTCACAACCGTCACCGCCGAGGCTCACAGTCACTCCAGCCTCACAACCGTCACCGCCGAGCTTCACGGTCACTCCAGCCTCACAACCGTCACCGCCGAGGCTCACAGTCACTCCAGCCTCACAACCGTCACTGCCGAGGTTCACAGTTACTCCAGCCTCACAACCGTCACCGCCGAGGTTCACAGTCACTTCAGCCTCAAAACCGTCACCGCCGAGCTTCACGGTCACTCCAGCCTCACAACCGTCACCGCCGAGGCTCACAGTCACTCCAGCCTCACAACCGTCACCGCCGAGGTTCACAGTTACTCCAGCCTCACAACCGTCACCACCGAGGTTCACAGTTACTCCAGCCTCACACACGGGGAAAAAGGTCCAGATCACAGTAACAGACATTCTTCTCACAGTCCATACGGGCATTGAGGGACAGAAGGACATCCCAGGTTACCACACACGGCCCAATAAAATTTCAGACTAAAATCATTAAAAAACTGCCCCCCTCAGGCTCCAAAATGAGGTTTGTATAAGGCAGTTACCCAGAAGGTTTAGAGAAAGACACAGCTCCACACTGTGACTAGGAGCAGACGTACCTGCAATGGAGCTCTCTACAGGTGGAGTCGTGTCCATGACGGTCACAGCTTCCTCTACAGACAAGACAAGGAGACGCAGTGATGAGACAAAGTCCGGGAAGACCAGGTCCAATCTTAGAGAAACCAGTTCTTCTAGGTCTGTGATACTGACCCACCAGAGGATCTTACTTTGGGCCCTAGTCCTGACACATTAACGGGGCCCGGCTACAATAGGGTCCTACAGAGAACTTGTGTGGTCAATAATGACAGAGTTTACAATACAATGATAAGTGGTCCTGTTCCTTATGGTGGGAGGACGGGCCCTCCGAATCATTCTCTCTGGTGGGCTCAAGGTTCCCCATCGACAGTGACCCAAAACTAGACAAATGCCCAAACCCTGGTGGAAATCCTCTACAGTAGAGATGTAGCAGTCACACCCGGACCCCAGTGACGAGGGCCCTGAAGACTCTGAGAACAGGAGAATTATAAATATGAGACGTTGGGGGGTCTTGGTATAGATCTTGCACTGGGAGTTAGTAACCCCTCTTATCTTCTACCCTGACCCACCAGAGAGTTGTTCCTTCCTCATTATTTCAGGCTCGCTCCGGTGTCAGATCTTCGGGCCCCTACCTGATCCTCTGGTGGTCCAGTCCGGCCCTACAGTCACCACAATTACCCTTTTACATGAAAGTAGCAGTAGATACGAAATCCCTAAAACCCCGATCCACACCCACAAGCCCCAAAAACACCCAGCGGAGGCACAACCACAATAGATAACACCCCAAGGGTCCCCCACAGCCCCAACATGGTGTTCTGGACGGGCGTAAACCCAGAATAATATGGAGACAGATTCATAGGAGCAGAAGGAACCCCACAAGATAAGTGGCACCCCCAAACTATTGTCCTGGAGTCCCCAAAATATAGACTTACCCTGAGCGGCCACAATGGAGGTAAGAAGAACAGCGGCCAAGAATACCAGAGAAATACTGTGGAGAGAAGCGGCAAAGCATGATAAGCCTTATGTTCTATACAAACCTCTATAATGGGGTGTGGCCCCCTCAAAGTGACAACCGCCAGCGACAACCGGTCAGCTACAGCGGAAGGAACGAAGAACGCTCCGACACATGTTTAACTCAGACACGGCTCGGATATATACAGATGTTTTTTACTCGCACACTAAATGTAACGCAGTGCGGAGAACTCCAACCTCACTGGGAGAACTCTGCTCCGGGGGAGGCAGAATATCGCTCGAGGAAAGACGAGGGGCGGGGGATCTGGAGGCACAGAAGTGCCGACACATAGTTACATAGTTACACAGTTACATAGTTTGTAAGGTTGAAAAAAGACACATGTCCATCAAGTTCAACCAAGGGATGGGAAAGGGGAAGTAAAAAAAATTCTACACATCGGAGCTAATACTTTTTTGTTCTAGGAAATGATCTTTGCCTTTTTTGCAGCATCTCCTGTCCCTGCTGTGACGGCTCCTGCGGTGTCTCCTGTCCCTGCTGTGACGGCTCCTGCGGTGTCTCCTGTCCCTGCTGTGACCAGCTCCTGCGGTGTCTCCTGTCCCTGCTGTGACGGCTCCTGCGGTGTCTCCTGTCCCTGCTGTGACGGCTCCTGCGGTGTCTCCTGTCCCTGCTGTGACGGCTCCTGCGGTGTCTCCTGTCCCTGCTGTGACCAGCTCCTGCGGTGTCTCCTGTCCCTGCTGTGACCAGCTCCTGCGGTGTCTCCTGTCCCTGCTGTGACGGCTCCTGCGGTGTCTCCTGTCCCTGCTGTGACGGCTCCTGCGGTGTCTACTGTCCCTGCTGTGACGGCTCCTGCGGTATCTCCTGTCCCTGCTGTGACGGCTCCTGCGGTGACTATTCCATAAATTCACCGTTCTCACAGTAAAGAAGCCTTGTCGCCTCTGCAGGTTGAACCTTTTTTTCTCCAGACGGAGGGAGGCCCCCTTGTTTTTTGAGCGGGTTTTACAAGGAACAGGATTTCACCATATTTTTTGTATGTGCCATTAATATATTTATATAAGTTAATCATGTCCCCCCTTAGTCGTCTCTTTTCAAGGCTAAATAGGTTTAATTCTTTCAATCTTTCCTCATAACTTAAATTCTCCGCGCCCCTAATTAGTTTCGTTGCTCTTCTTTGATTTTTCATCCTTTCTATGAACTGGAGCCCAGAACTGAACTGCATATTCTAGATGAGGCCTCACTAATGCTTTGTAAAGTGGTAATATTACATCCCTGTCCCGCGAGTCCAGGCCTCTTTTGATACACGACAATATCCTGCTGGCCTTTGAAGCAGCTGATTGACACTGCATGCTGTTATTTAGTTTATGATTTACAAGTACACCCAGATCCTTCTCAACAAGTGACTCCCCCAGTGTAGCTCCCCCTAGGACATATGATGCTGCAGATTATTACACCCAGATCCTTCTCAACAAGTGACTCCCCCAGTGTAGCGCCCCCTAGGACATATGATGCTGCAGATTATTACACCCAGATCCTTCTCAACAATTGACTCCCCCAGTGTAGCGCCCCCTAGGACATATGATGCTGCAGATTATTACACCCAGATCCTTCTCAACAATTGACTGCCCCAGTGTAGCGCCCCCTAGGACATATGATGCTGCAGATTATTACACCCAGATCCTTCTCTACAAGTGACTCCCCCAGTGTAGCTCCCCCTAGGACATATGATGCTGCAGATTATTACACCCAGATCCTTCTCAACAATTGACTCCCCCAGTGTAGCGCCCCCTAGGACATATGATGCTGCAGATTATTACACCCAGATCCTTCTCTACAAGTGACTCCCCCAGTGTAGCTCCCCCTAGGACATATGATGCTGCAGATTATTACACCCAGATCCTTCTCAACAAGTGAATCCGCCAGTGTAGCTCCCCCTAGGACATATGATGCTGCAGATTATTACTCCCAGTGTAGCTCCCCCTAGGACATATGATGCTGCAGATTATTACACCCAGATCCTTCTCAACAAGTGACTCCCCCAGTGTAGCGCCCCCTAGGACATATGATGCTGCAGATTATTACACCCAGATCCTTCTCTACAAGTGACTCCCCCAGTGTAGCTCCCCCTAGGACATATGATGCTGCAGATTATTACACCCAGATCCTTCTCAACAAGTGAATCCGCCAGTGTAGCTCCCCCTAGGACATATGATGCTGCAGATTATTACACCCAGATCCTTCTCTACAAGTGACTCTCCCAGTGTAGCTCCCCCTAGGACATATGATGCCTGCAGATTATTACACCCAGATCCTTCTCTACAAGTGAATCCCCCAGTGTAGCGCCCCCTAGGACATATGATGCTGCAGATTATTACACCCAGATCCTTCTCAACAAGTGAATCCGCCAGTGTAGCCCCCCCTAGGACATATGATGCATGCAGGTTGTTGGTACCCAGATGCATAACTTTACATTTATCTACATTAAACTTCATCTGCCAAGTGGACGCCCAAACACTTAGTTTGTTTAAATCTGCCTGTAATTCACGAACATCTTCCATAGTCTGAACTATATTACATAGCTCGGTGTCACGACGCGCAGGAAAGAAGCGCGATGCGGATATTGTGATGTGGCGCAATCAACCGGCCCTAGAACCGCTGGGACCACATCGTGGCGTGACGGACAGACCGCGTTACCGTGAGTGATAAGTGGCCACGCCACGGACATGGATCCATAAACGGACGATCACATAACTCGCTATTTAGATTGCACGCTCTGGGATTTTACGCTTAACCTTAACCCCTTAATGTCGTGGTTTGTTTTGAGTCTTCGGCGTTGAGTGATTTCTTCATTGACCTTTTTTAAGAGTGAGAACGTATTATTGTACGAGGAGTCGGCGTTTTTTTTGCCGCCATTTTCGGGTACATTTAATTTATTGGTCAACTTTTATGAATGTTTTCTGGAAGGAATGCGGTAAAAATCAGGGGACGCTATAGTTGTATTTTTTTTTTCGCGCCATGCGTGACACGGTTTACATGAGGCGTTCTCTTTTTCCACGCGGCGGGAACATTTTTTATATGTTTTAATAAACAATCGTAGGGTTCAGTTGCCTCCGACCCCGGTTGTTGTGGCAGGAGCGCGGCCGCGTATAACCGCTGCTCTCCCGCCGCTGATCTCGTGGTGCAGTATACACAGGTCGTTATATATCCGTCACAGAGGGGGAACTATAACCTGCTCGCGGCACACGTACGTCACATGGGGGGGGGTGTTATTACGTCATAAGGCGCAATAGTCATCTCTTCTACGTTTGTGTTGTTGTTTGGTTATTCGGAGGTCATTTTATGGCGTTTGTTGCGTTTTTTTATTCTTTGTCGCCGGTCATCTGGATCTGTGGGGTTCCTGGGGGGATGTCTATGTATTTACTTATAGATTCATTCCCGCTTCTGATTACATTTACAGACAAATTCATGTAGGTGCCGATTGTATTTTACAGAAAACCAACGATGGACGGACACCTCGCGAGACGCCGACTCTTATACATCGCGAGAGCTTCATTATTGCAGGTGATAAAGCACAGGGAGCGCTGGGTCATCCTCATGGCACGAGAGGGGAGACACTTCTACATTTGGTTTTTTACATATAGAATATAGAAATAATCATTCTCCAGGATCCGGACCAGAGGAGGAAAGCAAAACAGAAATCTATGCACTAAAAGCAACGCGGCCGCACCTCCCCTGCACATCTGCCGTTACCACAGTTATAGGTATTACTCTATCCAGCACTGGTCACTCTAGTATATACTGGATTATATATAATATCTGCACCTCCAGCCACAAGGGGGCGCTTGCTTTGATCCCTGTAATGAATGAATATCTATATATATATATATATACACACATACGCCGGCGTAACTGCCGCGGTAGCAGCCATAGCGGCTGCAACGGGGCCCACGGCTTGAGGGGGCTTGGGCCGCCAGCCTACACTCCACCCCCCCATATGTCCAGTGGCGCCACTAGCAGCCGTTATGGCTACTACAGCGGTAGCGTCGGTACTACGGGGCCCGTGCCGCCTCGCCTCTAACATGTATGGGCCAGGCGACACAGGCCCTCTCATTCCCGGGGGCGCTGCTTGAACCGGAGGGGTCTATATGTGGGGCACTATCTACAGGGGGTCTACATGTGGGGATGTGGAACACTATATACAGGGGGTCTACATGTGGGGATGTGGGCCACTATATAAAGGGGGGTCCATATGTGGGCCACTATATACAGGAAAGTCTATATGTGGGGATGTGGGCCACTATATACAGGGGGTCTATATGTGGGGATGTGGGCCACTATATACAGGGGGTCTATATGTGGGGATGTGGGCCACTATCTACAGGGGGTCTACATGTGGGGATGTGGAACACTATATACAGGGGGGTCTATATGTGGGCCACTATATACAGGGGGTCTACATGTGGGGATGTGGGCCACTATATAAAGGGGGGTCCATATGTGGGCCACTATATACAGGAAGGTCTATATGTGGGGATGTGGGCCACTATAAGCAGGGGGGTCTATATGTGGAACACTATATACAGGGGGTCTATATGTGGGCCACAATATACAGGGGATCTACATGTGGGGATGTGGAACACTATATACAGGGGGTCTATATGTGGGCCACTATATACAGGGGGGTCTTTATGTGGGCCACTATATACAGGGGGTGTTTATATGTGGGGATGTGAGCCACTATATACATGGGGGGTCTATATGTGGGGATGTAGGCAACTATATACAGGGGGTCTACATGTGGACCACTATATAAAGGGGGTCCATATGTGGGCCACTATATACAGGAAGGTCTATATGTGGGGCACTATCTACAGGGGGTCTACATGTGGGGATGTGGAACACTATATACAGGGGGTCTATATGTGGGCCACTATATACAGGGGGGTCTTTATGTGGGCCACTATATACAGGGGGTGTTTATATGTGGGGATGTGAGCCACTATATACAGGGGGTCTATATGTGGGCCACTATATACAGGGGGGTCTTTATGTGGGCCACTATATACAGGGGGTGTTTATATGTGGGGATGTGAGCCACTATATACATGGGGGGTCTATATGTGGGGATGTAGGCCACTATATACAGGGGGTCTACATGTGGACCACTATATAAAGGGGGTCCATATGTGGGCCACTATATACAGGAAGGTCTATATGTGGGGCACTATCTACAGGGGGTCTACATGTGGGGATGTGGAACACTATATACAGGGGGTCTATATGTGGGCCACTATATACAGGGGGGTCTATATGTGGGCCACTATATAAAGGGGGTCCATATGTGGGCCACTATATACAGGAAGGTCTATATGTGGGGATGTGGGCCACTATATACAGGGGAGTCCATATGTGGGCCACTATATACAGGTAGGTCTATATCTGGGGATGTGGGCCACTATATACAGGGGGCTTATATGTGGGGATGTGGGCCACTATATACAGGAAGGTCTATATGTGGGTATGTGGGCCACTATATACAGGGGAGTCCATATGTGGGCCACTATATACAGGTAGGTCTATATGTGGGGATGTGGGCCACTATATACAGGGGGCTTATATGTGGGGATGTGGGCCACTATATACAGGGGGGTCTATATGTGGGGATGTGGAACACTATATACAGGGGGTCTATATGTGGGGATGTGGGCCACTATATACAGGGGGGTCTATATGTGGCCCACTATATACAGGGGGTCTATATGTGGGGCACTATCTACAGGGGGTCTACATGTGGGGATGTGGGCCACTATATAAAGGGGGGTCCATATGTGGGCCACTATATACAGGAAGGTCTATATGTAGGGATGTGGGCCACTATATACAGGGGGTCTATATGTGGGGATGTGGAACACTATATACAGGGGGTCTATATGTGGGCCACTATATACAGGGGATCTACCTGTGGGGATGTGGAACACTATATACAGGGGGGTCTATATGTGGGCCACGATATATAGGGGGTCTATATGTGGGCCACTATATACAGGGGGGTCTATATGTGGGGATGTGGGCCACTATATACAGAGGGGTCTATATGTGGGGATGTGGGCCACTATATACAGGGGGGTCTATATGTGGCCCACTATATACAGGGGGTCTATATGTGGGGCACTATCTACAGGGGGTCTACATGTGGGGATGTGGAACACTATATACAGGCGGGTTTATATGTGGGCCACTATATACAGGGGGTCTACATGTGGGGATGTGGGCCACTATATAAAGGGGAGTCCATATGTGGGCCACTATATACAGGAAGGTCTATATGTGGGGATGTGGGCCACTATATACAGGGGGTCTACATGTGGGGATGTGGAACACTATATACAGGGGGGTCTATATGTGGGCCACTATATACAGGGGGGGTCTATATGTGGGCCACTATATACAGGGGGGTCTATATGTGGGGATGTGGGCCACTATATACAGGGGGGGTCTATATGTGGGGATGTGAACCACTATATACAGGGGGGTCTATATGTGGGGATGTAGGCCACTATATACAGGGGGGTCTATATGTGGGGATGTGGAACACTATATACAGGGGGTCTATATGTGGGCCACTATCTACAGGGGGTCTACATGTGGGGATGTGGAACACTATATACAGGGGGGCCTATATGTGGGCCACTATATACAGGGGGGGTCAATATGTGGGGATGTGGAACACTATATACAGGGGGTCTACATGTGGGGATGTGGGCCACTATATAAAGGGGGGTCCATATGTGGGCCGCTATATACAGGAAGGTCTATATGTTGGGATGTGGGCCACTATATACAGGGGGTCTATATGTGGGGATGTGGGCCACTATATGCAGGGGGGTCTATATGTGGAACACTATATACAGGGGGGTCTTTATGTGGGCCACTATATACAGGGGGTGTTTATATGTGGGGATGTGAGCCACTATATACATGGGGGGTCTATATGTGGGGATGTAGGCCACTATATACAGGGGGTCTACATGTGGGCCACTATATAAAGGGGGTCCATATGTGGGCCACTATATACAGGAAGGTCTATATGTGGGGCACTATCTACAGGGTGTCTACATGTGGGGATGTGGAACACTATATACAGGGGGTCTATATGTGGGCCACTATATACAGGGGGGTCTTTATGTGGGCCACTATATACAGGGGGTGTTTATATGTGGGGATGTGAGCCACTATATACATGGGGGGTCTATATGTGGGGATGTAGGCCACTATATACAGGGGGTCTACATGTGGGCCACTATATAAAGGGGGTCCATATGTGGGCCACTATATACAGGAAGGTCTATATGTGGGGATGTGGGCCACTATATACAGGGGAGTCCATATGTGGGCCACTATATACAGGTAGGTCTATATGTGGGGATGTGGGCCACTATATACAGGGGGCTTATATGTGGGGATGTGGGCCACTATATACAGGAAGGTCTATATGTGGGTATGTGGGCCACTATATACAGGGGAGTCCATATGTGGGCCACTATATACAGGTAGGTCTATATGTGGGGATGTGGGCCACTATATACAGGGGGCTTATATGTGGGGATGTGGGCCACTATATACAGGGGGGTCTATATGTGGGGATGTGGAACACTATATACAGGGGGTCTATATGTGGGCCACAATATACAGGGGGGTCTATATGTGGGGATGTGGGCCACTATATACAGGGGGGTCTATATGTGGCCCACTATATACAGGGGGTCTATATGTGGGGCACTATCTATAGGGGGTCTACATGTGGGGATGTGGGCCACTATATAAAGGGGGGTCCATATGTGGGCCACTATATACAGGAAGGTCTATATGTAGGGATGTGGGCCACTATATACAGGGGGTCTATATGTGGGGATGTGGAACACTATATACAGGGGGTCTATATGTGGGCCACTATATACAGGGGATCTACCTGTGGGGATGTGGAACACTATATACAGGGGGTCTATATGTGGGCCACGATATATAGGGGGTCTATATGTGGGCCAATATATACAGGGGGGGTCTATATGTGGGGATGTGGGCCACTATATACAGAGGGGTCTATATGTGGGGATGTGAACCACTATATACAGGGGGGTCTATATGTGGGGATGTGGAACACTATATACAGGGGGTCTATATGTGGGCCACTATATACAGGGGGGTCTATATGTGGGGCACTATCTACAGGGGGTCTACATGTGGGGATGTGGAACACTATATACAAGGGGGTCTATATGTGGGCCACTATATACAGGAAGGTCTATATGTGGCGATGTGGGCCACTATATACAGGGGGTCTATATGTGGGGATGTGGGCCACTATATGCAGGGGGGTCTATATGTGGAACACTATATACAGGGGGTCTATATGTGGGCCACTATATACAGGGGATCTACATGTGGTGATGTGTAACACTATATACAGGGGGTCTATATGTGGGCCACTATATACAGGGGGGTCTATATGTGGGCCACTATGTACAGGGGGTCTATATGTGGGCCACTATATACAGGGGGGTTTATATGTGGGGATGTGAGCCACTATATACAGGGGGGTCTATATGTGTGGATGTAGGCCACTATATACAGGGGGGTCCATATGTGGACCACTATATACAGGAAGGTCTATATGTGGGGATGTGGGCCACTATATACAGGGGGTCTATATGTGGGGATGTGGGCCACTATATACAGGGGGGTTAATATGTGGCCCACTATATACAGGAAGGTCTATATGTGGGGATGTGGGCCACTATATACAGGGGGTCTATATGTGGGGATGTGGGCCACTATATACAGGGGGGTCTATATATGGGGATGTGGGCCACTATATACAGGGGGTCTATATGTGGGGATGTGGAACACTATATACAGGGGGTCTATATGTGGGCCACTATATACAGTGGGGTCTATATGTGGGGATGTGGGCCACTATATACAGGGGGTCTATATGTGGGGATGTGGGCCACTATATACAGGGGGGTCTATATGTGGGCCACTATATACAGGGGGTCTACATGTGGGGATGTGGAACACTATATACAGGCGGGTTTATATGTGGGCCACTATATACAGGGGGTCTACATGTGGGGATGTGGGCCACTATATAAAGGGGAGTCCATATGTGGGCCACTATATACAGGAAGGTCTATATGTGGGGATGTGGGCCACTATATACAGGGGGTCTACATGTGGGGATGTAGAACACTATATACAGGGGGGTCTATATGTGGGCCACTATATACAGGGGGGGTCTATATGTGGGCCACTATATACAGGGGGGTCTATATGTGGGGATGTGGGCCACTATATACAGGGGGGGTCTATATGTGGGGATGTGAACCACTATATACAGGGGGGTCTATATGTGGGCCGCTATATACAGGAAGGTCTATATGTTGGGATGTGGGCCACTATATACAGGGGGTCTATATGTGGGGATGTGGGCCACTATATACAGGGGGGTCTATATGTGGGGATGTGAACCACTATATACAGGGGGGTCTATATGTGGGGGTGTAGGCCACTATATACAGGGGGGTCTATATGTGGGGATGTGGAACACTATATACAGGGGGTCTATATGTGGGCCACTATCTACAGGGGGTCTACATGTGGGGATGTGGAACACTATATACAGGGGGGCCTATATGTGGGCCACTATATACAGGGGGGGTCAATATGTGGGGATGTGGAACACTATATACAGGGGGTCTACATGTGGGGATGTGGGCCACTATATAAAGGGGGGTCCATATGTGGGCCGCTATATACAGGAAGGTCTATATGTTGGGATGTGGGCCACTATATACAGGGGGTCTATATGTGGGGATGTGGGCCACTATATGCAGGGGGGTCTATATGTGGAACACTATATACAGGGGGTCTATATGTGGGCCACTATATACAGGGGATCTACATGTGGGGATGTGAAACACTATATACAGGGGGTCTATATGTGGGCCACTATATACAGGGGGATCTATATGTGGGCCACTATATACAGGGGGGTCTACATGTGGGGATGTGGGCCACTATATACAGGGGGTCTACATGTGGGGATGTGGGCCACTATATACAGGGGGTCTATATGTGGGGATGTGGGCCACTATATAAAGGGGGGTCCATATGTGGGCCACTATATACAGGAAGGTCTATATGTGGGGATGTGGAACACTATATACAGGGGGTCTATATGTGAGGATGTGGAACACTATATACAGGGGGTCTATATGTGGGCCACTATATACAGGGGATCTACATGTTGGGATGTGGAACACTATATACAGGGGGTCTATATGTGGGCCACTATATACAGGGTGGTCTATATGTGGGCCACTATATACAGGGGGGTCTATATGTGGGGATGTGAACCACTATATACAGGGGGGTCTATATGTGGGGATGTGGAACACTATATACAGGGGGTCTACATGTGGGGATGTGGGCCACTATATAAAGGGGGGTCCGTATGTGGGCCACTATATACAGGAAGGTCTATATGTGGGGATGTGGGCCACTATATACAGGGGGTCTATATGTGGGGATGTGGGCCACTATATACAGGGGGGTCTATATGTGGGGATGTGGAACACTATATACAGGGGATCTATATGTGGGCCACTATATACAGGGGGGTCTATATGTGGGCCACTATATACAGGGGTTCTATATGTGGGGCACTATATACAGGGGGAATCTATATGTGGGGATGTAGGCCACTATATACAGGGGGTCTACATGTGGGGATGTGGGCCACTGTATAAAGTGGGGTCTATATGTGATTCACTCTCGTCTTGACTACTGTAACTCATTACTAGTCGGTCTTCCCCTCGCCAAACTCTCCCCTCTCCAATCTATCCTCAATGCAGACGCCAGGCTCATCTTTATGACCAACCGCTACACCAACGCCTCTAATCTGTGCCAGTCACTGCACAGCTACACCAACGCCTCTACCCTGTGCCAGTCACTGCACTGGTTGCCCATCCCCTTCCGAATAAAATTCAAACTTCTTCCTCTCCCCCACGACGCTCTCCCCAGTGCTGCACCTCCTTACATCTCCTCCCTCATCTCTGTCTACCACCCTACTCGGGCTCTACGTTCTGCCAACGACCTTAGATTAAAATCCTCCATAATCCGAACCTCCCACTCCCGTCTCCAGGATTTCTCTCGTGCTGCTCCGTCCTCTGGAATGTGCTACCCCAGACAATCAGATTAGTTCCCAATATCCACAGTTTTAAACGTGCCCTGAAAACACATCTATTTAGACCGGCCGATAACATTCCCTGATCTGACTCCTTCCCATGGCCCTCCATTTAGATTAGTCATCAGAATAAGATTCCCTCCCACTCCTTCTCTTCATGTCCGTCATACACGGATACTGGCTGGTGACCGGCTCATGCAGCTTTATGTCACCACCGCATGTGTATAAAGATGGCCGGACTATTGTACAGAACAAACACTGTTACACTTTGTGTCTCCCTTATTTCCCCATAGATTGTAAGCTCTTGCGAGCAGGGTCCTCACACCCCAGGTTTGAATTGTAAATGAACTTTGTCACTATGTAATGTCTGATATTGTTTGTTTCATGTTCCCTCTAAATTGTAAAGTGCTGCGTAATATGTTGGCGCTATATAAATAAAGATTATTATTATTATTATATGTGGGCCACTATATACAGGAAGGTCTATATGTGGGTGGATGTGGAACACTATATACAGGGGGGTCTATATGTGGGGATGTGGGCCACTATATAAAGGGGGGGTCTATATGTGGGCCACTATATACAGGAAGGTCTATATGTGGGTGGATGTGGAACACTATATACAGGGGGGTCTATATGTGGGGATGTGGAACACTATATACAGGGGGGTCTATATGTGGGGATGTGGAACACTATATACAGGGGGGGTCTATATGTGGGGATGTGGGCCACTATATAAAGGGGGGGTCTATATGTGGGTCACTATATACAGGAAGGTCTATATGTGGGGATGTGGGCCACTATATACAGGGGGTTCTATATATGGGGATGTGGGCCACTATATACAGGGGGGTCTATATGTGGGGATGTGGGCCACTATATACAGGGGGGTCTATATGTGGGGATGTGGGCCACTATATAAAGGGGGGTCTATATGTGGGCCACTATATACAGGAAGGTCTATATGTGGGGATGTGGGCCACTATATACAGGGGGGTCTATATATGGGGATGTGGGCCACTATATACAGGGGGGTCTATATGTGGGGATGTGGAACACTATATACAGGGGGGTCTATATGTGGGGATGTGGAACACTATATACAGGAAGGTCTATATGTGGGTGGATGTGGAACACTATATACAGGGGGGTCTATATGTGGGGATGTGGGCCACTATATAAAGGGGGGGTCTATATGTGGGCCACTATATACAGGAAGGTCTATATGTGGGTGGATGTGGAACACTATATACAGGGGGGGGTCTATATGTGGGGATGTGGGCCACTATATAAAGGGGGGGTCTATATGTGGGCCACTATATACAGGAAGGTCTATATGTGGGTGGATGTGGAACACTATATACAGGGGGGTCTATATGTGGGGATGTGGAACACTATATACAGGGGGGTCTATATGTGGGGATGTGGAACACTATATACAGGGGGGTCTATATGTGGGGATGTGGAACACTATATACAGGGGGGGTCTATATGTGGGGATGTGGGCCACTATATACAGGGGGGTCTATATGTGGGGATGTGGGCCACTATATAAAGGGGGGTCTATATGTGGGCCACTATATACAGGAAGGTCTATATGTGGGGATGTGGGCCACTATATACAGGGGGTCTATATATGGGGATGTGGGCCACTATATACAGGGGGTCTATATGTGGGGATGTGGAACACTATATACAGGGGGGTCTATATGTGGGGATGTGGAACACTATATACAGGGGGGTCTATATTTGGGGATGTGGAACACTATATACAGGGGGGTCTATATGTGGGGATGTGGGCCACTATATAAAGGGGGGGTCTATATGTGGGTCACTATATACAGGAAGGTCTATATGTGGGGATGTGGGCCACTATATACAGGGGGTTCTATATATGGGGATGTGGGCCACTATATACAGGGGGGTCTATATGTGGGGATGTGGGCCACTATATTCAGGGGGTCTATATGTGGGGATGTGGGCCCCTATATAAAGGGGGGTCTATATGTGGGGATGTGGAACACTATATACAGGGGGGTCTATATGTGGGGATGTGGAACACTATATACAGGGGGGTCTATATGTGGGGATGTGGAACACTATATACAGGGGGTCTACATGTGGGAATGTGGGCCACTATATAAAGGGGGGTATATATGTGGGCCACTATATACAGGAAGGTCTATATGTGGGGATGTGGGCCACTATATACAGGGGGGTCTATATGTGGGGATGTGGGCCACTATATTCAGGGGGTCTATATGTGGGGATGTGGGCCCCTATTTAAAGGGGGGGTCTATATGTGGGACACTATATACAGGAAGGTCTATATGTTTGGATGTGGGCCACTATATACAGGGGGTCTATATGTGGGCCACTATACACAGGGGGGGTCCATATGTGGGCCTCTATATGCAGGGGGTCTATATGTGGGGATGTGGGCCACTATATACAGGGGGGGTCTATATGTGGGGATGTGGGCCACTATATACAGGGGGGTCTATATGTGGGGATGTGGGCCACTATATACAGGGGGGTCTACATGTGGGGATGTGGGCCACTATATACAGGGGGTCTACATGTGGGGATGTGGGCCACTATATACAGGGGGGGTCTATATGTGGGGCACTATATAAAAGGGGTCTACATGTGGGGATGTGGGCCACTATCTACCGGGGGGTTTATATGTGGGGATATAGGCCACTATCTACAGGGGGGTCTATATGTGGGGATGTGGGCCACTATATACAGGGGGTCTACATGTGGGAATGTGGGCCACTATATAAAGGGGGGTCTATATGTGGGCCACTATATACAGGGGATCTACATGTGGGGATGTGGGCCACTATATAAAGGGGGGTCTATATGTGGGCCACCATATACAGGGGGGTCTATATGTGGGGATGTGGGCCACTATATACAGGAAGGTCTATATGTGGGCCACTATATACAGGGGGTCTATATGTGGGGATGTGGGCCACTATATACAGGGGGGTCTATATGTGGGCCACTATATACAGGGGGGTCTATATGGGGGCCACTATCTACAGGGGGGTCTATATGTTGGGATGTGGGCCACTATATACAGGGGGGTCTATATGTGGGGATGTGGGCCACTATCTACAGGGGGGGTCTGTATGTGGGAATGTGGGCCACTATATACAGAGGGGTCTATATGTGGGGATGTGGGCCCCTATATACAAGGGGTCTATATGTGGGGATGTGGGCCACTATATACAGGGGGGGTCTATATGTGAAGATGTGGGCCACTATATACAGGGGGTGGGGATGTGGGGCACAGTCTACCGGCGGGGTATATATGTGGGGATGTGGGATACTATCTACAGTGGGGTCTATATGTGGGGCACTATCTACAGAGATTCTATGGGGGTCACAATCTACAGGGGGCATGATGTGTGTGGGAAACAGTGTATGGCGCTATTATAATCAGGGACAGAGTAGATGGTGCTATTATAATCAGGGACTCAGTTTATGGCACTATTATAATCAGGGACACAGTGTATGGCGCTTTATTATATTTAGGGGTGTTGCGAATTTTATCTTTATTTATAGGTGCAGAAATGTTTTAAATGTGAGAAGCTGAAGACATCTGAGTGGAAAACTGCAGAAATGGGTCATGGCCAGGAGAAATAAATCATAGAGGTCTGGACCAGAGGGAGAAGAAAAGAACTAGAATCTGAGACGTCACCGGTGAGTCACTTAATGTAAATGTTTATTCTGTATGATCTGCAGCAAGATGATGGGTGGTAGGATTATAATATGATTTTTTTGTGGAACAGTATCTCCCAGCATATCCTTACCATTGTTCGTGCCATGCTGGGAGCTGTAGTTTTACGCTGTACAATCCTATACGGCAGAGGTTGTACTAAATTAAGCTGTATTTGTTCTGGTGCTGTATATATGTACTGAGCTGTGTTCTGGTGCTGTATATATGTACTGAGCTTTGTTCTGGTGCTGCATTGATGTACTGATCTTGGTTCTGATGCAGTATTTCCGTACTGAGCTTTGTTCTGGTGCTGTATGTATGTCTGAGCTTGGTTCCGGAGTTGTATATATGCACTGAGCTTGGTTCTAGTGCTGTATGTATATGTATATATACTGAGCTTGGTTCTGGTACATTATATATGTCAGAACTTTGTTCTGGTGCTGTATATATGTACTGAGCTTGTTCTAGTGCTGTGTGTATATGTATATATATATATATATATATATATACACACTGAGCTTGGTTCTGGTCCAGTATATATGTCAGGACTTTGTTCTGGTGCAGTATATATGTCAGAGCTTTGTTCTGGTAC
>NW_027461718.1:47500-110000 GCF_050947455.1 Rhinoderma darwinii
TGTCAGAGCATGGTTCTGGTGCTGTAGGTTTGTATATATGTACTGAGCTTGGTTCTGGTGCTGTTTATATGTACTGGGCTTGGTTCTGGTCCTGTATATATGTCAGAGCTTGTTCTGGTGCTGTATATATGTCAGAGCTTTGTTCTGGTGCTGTATATACTGTATGTCAGAGCTTTGTTCTGGTGCTGTATATATGTATGTATGAGCTTGGTTATGGGGTTGTATAGATGTACTGAGCTTTGTTCTGGTGCTGTATATATGTACTGAGCTTTGTTCTGGTGCTGCATATATGTACTGAGCTTTGTTCTGGTTCTGTATATATGTACTGAGCTTTGTTCTGGTGCTGTATATATGTCAGAGCTCTGTCTTGGTGCTGTATATATGTCAGAGCTTTGTTCTGGTGCTGTATATATGTCAGAGCTTGGTT
The DNA here is from genome assembly GCF_050947455.1 of Rhinoderma darwinii. Classification (NCBI taxonomy): domain Eukaryota; kingdom Metazoa; phylum Chordata; class Amphibia; order Anura; family Rhinodermatidae; genus Rhinoderma; species Rhinoderma darwinii. The sequence continues at coordinate 47,928 of NW_027461718.1, forward strand.
CTGGTGTTGTATATATATGTCAGAGCGTGGTTCTGGTACTGTATATATGTTCTGAGCTTTGTTCTGGTGCTGTATATATGTACTGAGCTTTGTTCTGGTGTTGTATATATGTATGAGCTTGGTTCTGGTGCTGTATATGTGTACTGAGCTTTGTTCTTGTGCTGTATATATGTACTGTGCTTGGTTCTGGTGCTCTATATATGTATTGAGCTTTGTTTTGGAGCCGCATAAGTCACAGCTGGGTTGTAGTACTGTATATATGTCAGAGCTTGGTTCTGGTGTTGTATATATGTACTGAGCTTTGTTCTGGTACTGTATATATGAGCTTGGTTCTGGTGCTGTATATATGCACTGAGCGTGGTTCTGGATCTGTATATATGTCAGAGCATGGTTCTGGATCTGTATATATGTCAGAGCTTGGTTCTGGTGTTGTTTATATGTACTGAGCTTGGTTGTGGGGCTGTATATATGTATTTAGTTTGGTTCTGGTACTGTATATATGTCAGAGCTTGGTTCTGGATCTGTATATATGTCAGAGCTTGGTTCTGGTGTTTTTTATATGTACTGAGCTTGGTTGTGGGGCTGTATATATGTATTTAGTTTGGTTCTGGTACTGTATATATGTATTTAGTTTGGTTCTGGATCTGTATATATGTCAGAGCTTGGTTCTGGTGTTGTTTATATGTACTGAGCTTGGTTGTGGGGCTGTATATATGTATTTAGTTTGGTTCTGGTACTGTATATATGTCAGAGCTTGGTTCTGGATCTGTAGTTATATAGAATATATTTATAATAACATACTTGCAGGGCAGATGGAATTGTTTTCAGTTCATTGTATATTTCATGGGAACCTGTCAGGTAGTTTTAACCCCTTGAGCCGCCAACATACAGTAATACATGACCTGACAATATTCCCCTGTATGTTTTTTACAGTTGCAGCAAAATCTTTAAAATCCACTTTTAAACGCTATATGCTAATCACTCATTAGAGGGTCATGGGGCGGTGCCGATATCCTGAAGAGTCACATAGTCCGGCCTCCAAACCCACCTTTCCATGTTTGATTGACATCCCCCGGCTGTTACAACTTTCTCGGATGCGCCATTGCCTTGTGACACTATACACAAGGGGGGGGGGCCGTGTGGCACTATACACAAGGGGGGGGGCCGTGTGGCACTATACACAAGGGGGGGGGGCTGTGTGGCATTATACACAAGGGGGGGGGCTGTGTGGCACTATACACAAGGGGGGGAGCTGTGTGGCACTATACACACGGGGGGGCTGTGTGGCACTATACACACGGGGGGGCTGTGTGGCACTATACACACGGGGGGGCTGTGTGGCACTATACATAAGGGGGAGCTGTGTGGCACTATACATAAGGGGGAGCTGTGTGGCACTATACGCATGGAGAGGGCTGAGTTTGGCGCAATCTACAGGGGTCTGTGTGTGGCACTATATACTAAGGGGGGGCTGTGTGGCACTATATACAAGGGAGGGGGGCTGTGTGGCACTATATATAGTGGGAGCTGTATAGCGTTATAAACAGTGGGGCTTTATGGCACTATCTATAAGGGGGAGGTGGGGGAGCTATATAAAAACGGGGTGTGAAACTGTGTATAGGCGGGGCTATATTTCACTGTCTACAGGGGGGCTGTATGGCACATTCTACAGAGGGCACTAACTTAAAGGGGGGCTGCTTGTGGCACCCAGGGGGGCCCGGTCAAGAGTTTGCTATGGGACCCAGTCTTTCCTAGTTACGCCCCTATATATATATATATATATATATATATATATATATATGCACGCACTCACACAAACTGTGCATATGTGATCAGACATGAGATCCACACATCTTATATACAGTGACAGCTATTCATCTATTACTACTGACAACCTGCCTGTATATCATGTGTGAGAGGTTGTCACAGCCCCGCCCCCTGTTACTGACATCACTGATATATAATATAATTACACTGTGATCAGACATGAGATCCACACATCTTATATACAGTAACAGCTATTCATCTATTACTACTGACAACCAGCCTGTATATCATGTGTGAGAGGTTGTCACAGCCCCGCCCCCTGTTACTGACATCACTGATATATAATATAATTACATTGTGATCAGACATGAGATCCACACATCTTATATACAGTAACAGCTATTCATCTATTACTACTGACAACCTGCCTGTATATCATGTGTGAGAGGTTGTCACAGCCCCGCCCCCTGTTACTGACATCACTGATATATAATATAATTACACTGTGATCAGACATGAGATCCACACATCTTATATACAGTCACAGCTATTCATCTATTACTACTGACAACCAGCCTGTATATCATGTGTGAGAGGTTGTCACAGCCCCACCCCCTGTTACTGACATCACTGATATATAATATAATTACACTGTGATCAGACATGAGATCCACACATCTTATATACAGTAACAGCTATTCATCTATTACTACTGACAACCAGCCTGTATATCATGTGTGAGAGGTTGTCACAGCCCCGCCCCCTGTACTGACATCACTGATATATAATATAATTACATGTGATCAGACATGAGATCCACACATCTTATATACAGTAACAGCTATTCATTTATTACTACTGACAACCAGCCTGTATATAATGTGTGAGAGGTTGTCACAGCCCCGCCCCCTGTTACTGACATCACTGATATATAATATAATTACACTGTGATCAGACATGAGATCCACACATCTTATATACAGTGACAGCTATTCATCTATTACTACTGACAACCAGCCTGTATATCATGTGTGAGAGGTTGTCACAGCTCCGCCCCCTGTTACTGACATCACTGATATATAATTACATGTGATCAGACATGAGATCCACACATCTTATATACAGTAACAGCTATTCATCTATTACTACTGACAACCAGACTGTATACCATGTGTGAGAGGTTGTCACAGCCCCGCCCCCTGTTACTGACATCACTGATATATAATATAATTACACTGTGATCAGACATGAGATCCACACATCTTATATACAGTAACAGCTATTCATCTATTACTACTGACAACCAGCCTGTATATCATGTGAGAGAGGTTGTCACAGCCCCGCCCCCTGTCATCTATTACTACTGACAACCAGCCTGTATATCATGTGTGAGAGGTTGTCACAGCCCCGCCCCCGGTTACTGACATCACTGATATATAATATAATTACACTGTGATCAGACATGAGATCCACACATCTTATATACAGTAACAGCTATTCATCTATTACTACTGACAACCAGCCTGTATATCATGTGTGAGAGGTTGTCACAGCTCCGCCCCCTGTTACTGACATCACTGATATATAATATAATTACACTGTGATCAGACATGAGATCCACACATCTTATATACAGTAACAGCTATTCATCTATTACTACTGACAACCAGCCTGTATATCATGTGTGAGAGGTTGTCACAGCCCCGCCCCCTGTTACTGACATCACTGATATATAATATAATTACATGTGATCAGACATGAGATCCACACATCTTATATACAGTAACAGCTATTCATCTATTACTACTGACAACCAGCCTGTATATCATGTGTGAGAGGTTGTCACAGCCCCGCCCCCTGTTACTTACATCACTGATATATAATATAATTACATTGTGATCAGACATGAGATCCACACATCTTATATACAGTAACAGCTATTCATCTATTACTACTGACAACCAGCCTGTATATCATGTGTGAGGTTGTCACAGCCCCGCCCCCTGTTTCTGACATCACTGATATATAATATAATTACATTGTGATCAGACATGAGATCCACACATCTTATATACAGTAACAGCTATTCATCTATTACTACTGACAACCAGCCTGTATATCATGTGTGAGAGGTTGTCACAGCCCCGCCCCCTGTTACTGACCTCACTGATATATAATATAATTACATGTGATCAGACATGAGATCCACACATCTTATATACAGTAACAGCTATTCATCTATTACTACTGACAACCAGCCTGTATATCATGTGTGAGAGGTTGTCACAGCCCCGCCCCCTGTTACTGACATCACTGATATATAATATAATTACATTGTGATCAGACATGAGAACCACACATCTTATATACAGTAACAGCTATTCATCTATTACTACTGACAACCAGCCTGTATATCATATGTGAGAGGTTGTCACAGCCCCGCCCCCTGTTACTGACATCACTGATATATAATATAATGACACTGTGATCAGACATGAGATCCACACATCTTATATACAGTAACAGCTATTCATCTATTACTACTGACAACCAGCCTGTATATCATGTGTGAGAGGTTGTCACAGCCCCGCCCCCTGTTACTGACATCACTGATATATAATATAATTACACTGTGATCAGACATGAGATCCACACATCTTATATACAGTAACAGCTATTCATCTATTACTACTGACAACCAGCCTGTATATCATGTGTGAGAGGTTGTCACAGCCCCGCCTCCTGTTACTGACATCACTGATATATAATATAATTACACTGTGATCAGACATGAGATCCACACATCTTATATACAGTAACAGCTATTCATCTATTACTACTGACAACCAGCCTGTATATCATGTGTGAGAGGTTGTCACAGCTCCGCCCCCTGTTACTGACATCACTGATATATAATATAATTACATTGTGATCAGACATGAGATCCACACATCTTATATACAGTCACAGCTATTCATCTATTACTACTGACAACCAGCCTGTATATCATGTGTGAGAGGTTGTCACAGCCCCGCCTCCTGTTACTGACATCACTGATATATAATATAATTACACTGTGATCAGACATGAGATCCACACATCTTATATACAGTAACAGCTATTCATCTATTACTACTGACAACCAGCCTGTATATCATGTGTGAGAGGTTGTCACAGCCCCGCCCCCTGTTACTGACATCACTGATATATAATATAATTACATGTGATCAGACATGAGATCCACACATCTTATATACAGTAACAGCTACTCATCTATTACTACTGACAACCTGCCTGTATATAATGTGTGAGAGGTTGTCACAGCCCCGCCCCCTGTTACTGACATCACTGATATATAATATAATTACATGTGATCAGACATGAGATCCACACATCTTATATACAGTAACAGCTATTCATCTATTACTACTGACAACCAGCCTGTATATCATGTGTGAGAGGTTGTCACAGCCCCGCCCCCTGTTACTGACATCACTGATATATAATATAATTACATGTGATCAGACATGAGATCCACACATCTTATATACAGTAACAGCTATTCATCTATTACTACTGACAACCAGCCTGTATATCATGTGTGAGAGGTTGTCACAGCCCCGCCCCCTGTTACTGACATCACTGATATATAATATAATTACATGTGATCAGACATGAGATCCACACATCTTATATACAGTGACAGCTATTCATCTATTACTACTGACAACCAGCCTGTATATCATGTGTGAGAGGTTGTCACAGCTCCGCCCCCGGTTACTGACATCACTGATATATAATATAATTACATGTGATCAGACATGAGATCCACACATCTTATATACAGTAACAGCTATTCATCTATTACTACTGACAACCAGCCTGTATATCATGTGTGAGAGGTTGTCACAGCTCCGCCCCCTGTTACTGACATCACTGATATATAATATAATTACACTGTGATCAGACATGAGATCCACACATCTTATATACAGTAACAGCTATTCATCTATTACTACTGACAACCAGCCTGTATATCATGTGTGAGAGGTTGTCACAGCCCCGCCCCCTGTTACTGACATCACTGATATATAATATAATTACACTGTGATCAGACATGAGATCCACACATCTTATATACAGTAACAGCTATTCATCTATTACTACTGACAACCAGCCTGTATATCATGTGTGAGAGGTTGTCACAGCCCCGCCCCCTGTTACTGACATCACTGATATATAATATAATTACATGTGATCAGACATGAGATCCACACATCTTATATACAGTAACAGCTACTCATCTATTACTACTGACAACCAGCCCATATATCATGTGTGAGAGGTTGTCACAGCCCCGCCCCCTGTTACTGACATCACTGATATATAATATAATTACATGTGATCAGACATGAGATCCACACATCTTATATACAGTAACAGCTATTCATCTATTACTACTGACAACCAGCCTGTATATCATGTGTGAGGTTGTCACAGCCCCGCCCCCTGTTTCTGACATCACTGATATATAATATAATTACATGTGATCAGACATGAGATCCACACATCTTATATACAGTAACAGCTACTCATCTATTACTACTGACAACCAGCCCATATATCATGTGTGAGAGGTTGTCACAGCCCCGCCCCCTGTTACTGACATCACTGATATATAATATAATTACATGTGATCAGACATGAGATCCACACATCTTATATACAGTAACAGCTATTCATCTATTACTACTGACAACCAGCCTGTATATCATGTGTGAGAGGTTGTCACAGCCCCGCCTCCTGTTACTGACATCACTGATATATAATATAATTACACTGTGATCAGACATGAGATCCACACATCTTATATACAGTAACAGCTATTCATCTATTACTACTGACAACCAGCCTGTATATCATGTGTGAGAGGTTGTCACAGCCCCGCCCCCTGTTACTGACATCACTGATATATAATATAATTACATGTGATCAGACATGAGATCCACACATCTTATATACAGTAACAGCTACTCATCTATTACTACTGACAACCTGCCTGTATATAATGTGTGAGAGGTTGTCACAGCCCCGCCCCCTGTTACTGACATCACTGATATATAATATAATTACATGTGATCAGACATGAGATCCACACATCTTATATACAGTAACAGCTATTCATCTATTACTACTGACAACCAGCCTGTATATCATGTGTGAGAGGTTGTCACAGCCCCGCCCCCTGTTACTGACATCACTGATATATAATATAATTACATGTGATCAGACATGAGATCCACACATCTTATATACAGTAACAGCTATTCATCTATTACTACTGACAACCAGCCTGTATATCATGTGTGAGAGGTTGTCACAGCCCCGCCCCCTGTTACTGACATCACTGATATATAATATAATTACATGTGATCAGACATGAGATCCACACATCTTATATACAGTGACAGCTATTCATCTATTACTACTGACAACCAGCCTGTATATCATGTGTGAGAGGTTGTCACAGCTCCGCCCCCGGTTACTGACATCACTGATATATAATATAATTACATGTGATCAGACATGAGATCCACACATCTTATATACAGTAACAGCTATTCATCTATTACTACTGACAACCAGCCTGTATATCATGTGTGAGAGGTTGTCACAGCTCCGCCCCCTGTTACTGACATCACTGATATATAATATAATTACACTGTGATCAGACATGAGATCCACACATCTTATATACAGTAACAGCTATTCATCTATTACTACTGACAACCAGCCTGTATATCATGTGTGAGAGGTTGTCACAGCCCCGCCCCCTGTTACTGACATCACTGATATATAATATAATTACACTGTGATCAGACATGAGATCCACACATCTTATATACAGTAACAGCTATTCATCTATTACTACTGACAACCAGCCTGTATATCATGTGTGAGAGGTTGTCACAGCCCCGCCCCCTGTTACTGACATCACTGATATATAATATAATTACATGTGATCAGACATGAGATCCACACATCTTATATACAGTAACAGCTACTCATCTATTACTACTGACAACCAGCCCATATATCATGTGTGAGAGGTTGTCACAGCCCCGCCCCCTGTTACTGACATCACTGATATATAATATAATTACATGTGATCAGACATGAGATCCACACATCTTATATACAGTAACAGCTATTCATCTATTACTACTGACAACCAGCCTGTATATCATGTGTGAGGTTGTCACAGCCCCGCCCCCTGTTTCTGACATCACTGATATATAATATAATTACATGTGATCAGACATGAGATCCACACATCTTATATACAGTAACAGCTACTCATCTATTACTACTGACAACCAGCCCATATATCATGTGTGAGAGGTTGTCACAGCCCCGCCCCCTGTTACTGACATCACTGATATATAATATAATTACATGTGATCAGACATGAGATCCACACATCTTATATACAGTAACAGCTATTCATCTATTACTACTGACAACCAGCCTGTATATCATGTGTGAGAGGTTGTCACAGCCCCGCCCCCTGTTACTGACATCACTGATATATAATATAATTACATGTGATCAGACATGAGATCCACACATCTTATATACAGTAACAGCTATTCATCTATTACTACTGACAACCAGCCTGTATATCATGTGTGAGAGGTTGTCACAGCCCCGCCCCCTGTTACTGACATCACTGATATATAATATAATTACATGTGATCAGACATGAGATCCACACATCTTATATACAGTGACAGCTATTCATCTATTACTACTGACAACCAGCCTGTATATCATGTGTGAGAGGTTGTCACAGCTCCGCCCCCGGTTACTGACATCACTGATATATAATATAATTACATGTGATCAGACATGAGATCCACACATCTTATATACAGTAACAGCTATTCATCTATTACTACTGACAACCAGCCTGTATATCATGTGTGAGAGGTTGTCACAGCTCCGCCCCCTGTTACTGACATCACTGATATATAATATAATTACACTGTGATCAGACATGAGATCCACACATCTTATATACAGTAACAGCTATTCATCTATTACTACTGACAACCAGCCTGTATATCATGTGTGAGAGGTTGTCACAGCCCCGCCCCCTGTTACTGACATCACTGATATATAATATAATTACACTGTGATCAGACATGAGATCCACACATCTTATATACAGTAACAGCTATTCATCTATTACTACTGACAACCAGCCTGTATATCATGTGTGAGAGGTTGTCACAGCTCCGCCCCCTGTTACTGACATCACTGATATATAATATAATTACACTGTGATCAGACATGAGATCCACACATCTTATATACAGTAACAGCTATTCATCTATTACTACTGACAACCAGCCTGTATATCATGTGTGAGAGGTTGTCACAGCTCCGCCCCCTGTTACTGACATCACTGATATATAATATAATTACACTGTGATCAGACATGAGATCCACACATCTTATATACAGTCACAGCTATTCATCTATTACTACTGACAACCAGCCTGTATATCATGTGTGAGAGGTTGTCACAGCCCCGCCCCCTGTTACTGACATCACTGATATATAATATAATTACACTGTGATCAGACATGAGATCCACACATCTTATATACAGTAACAGCTATTCATCTATTACTACTGACAACCAGCCTGTAGATCATGTGTGAGAGGTTGTCACAGCCCCGCCCCCTGTTACTGACATCACTGATATATAATATAATTACATGTGATCAGACATGAGATCCACACATCTTATATACAGTAACAGCTATTCATCTATTACTACTGACAACCAGCCTGTATATCATGTGTGAGAGGTTGTCACAGCTCCGCCCCCTGTTACTGACATCACTGATATATAATATAATTACACTGTGATCAGACATGAGATCCACACATCTTATATACAGTAACAGCTATTCATCTATTACTACTGACAACCAGCCTGTATATCATGTGTGAGAGGTTGTCACAGCTCCGCCCCCTGTTACTGACATCACTGATATATAATATAATTACACTGTGATCAGACATGAGATCCACACATCTTATATACAGTCACAGCTATTCATCTATTACTACTGACAACCAGCTTGTATATCATGTGTGAGAGGTTGTCACAGCTCCGCCCCCTGTTACTGACATCACTGATATATAATATAATTACATGTGATCAGACATGAGATCCACACATCTTATATACAGTCACAGCTATTCATCTACTACTACTGACAACCAGCCTGTATATCATGTGTGAGAGGTTGTCACAGCCCCGCCCCCTGTTACTGACATCACTGATATATAATATAATTACACTGTGATCAGCCATGAGATCCACACATCTTATATACAGTAACAGCTATTCATCTATTACTACTGACAACCAGCCTGTATATCATGTGTGAGAGGTTGTCACAGCCCCGCCCCCTGTTACTGACATCACTGATATATAATATAATTACATTGTGATCAGACATGAGATCCACACATCTTATATACAGTAACAGCTATTCATCTATTACTACTGACAACCAGCCTGTAGATCATGTGTGAGAGGTTGTCACAGCCCCGCCCCCTGTTACTGACATCACTGATATATAATATAATTACACTGTGATCAGACATGAGATCCACACATCTTATATACAGTCACAGCTATTCATCTATTACTACTGACAACCAGCCTGTATATCATGTGTGAGAGGTTGTCACAGCCCCGCCCCCTGTTACTGACATCACTGATATATAATATAATTACACTGTGATCAGCCATGAGATCCACACATCTTATATACAGTAACAGCTATTCATCTATTACTACTGACAACCAGCCTGTATATCATGTGTGAGAGGTTGTCACAGCCCCGCCCCCTGTTACTGACATCACTGATATATAATATAATTACATGTGATCAGACATGAGATCCACACATCTTATATACAGTAACAGCTATTCATCTATTACTACTGACAACCAGCCTGTATATCATGTGTGAGAGGTTGTCACAGCCCCGCCCCCTGTTACTGACATCACTGATATATAATATAATTACATGTGATCAGACATGAGATCCACACATCTTATATACAGTAACAGCTATTCATCTATTACTACTGACAACCAGCCTGTATATCATGTGTGAGAGGTTGTCAGAGCCCCGCCCCCTGTTACTGACATCACTGATATATAATATAATTACACTGTGATCAGACATGAGATCCACACATCTTATATACAGTAACAGCTATTCATCTATTACTACTGACAACCAGCCTGTAGATCATGTGTGAGAGGTTGTCACAGCCCCGCCCCCTGTTACTGACATCACTGATATATAATATAATGCACTTTATATACAGTAACAGCTCTTCATCTATTCGGGCGTCCTATATCTTGGTGTTGCCGCTTGTGATTCTCCGTCCTCTCGGCCTCAGGATGTTTGCACTATTATTTTAGATCATGGGGGTTGTAGTTCACCCGATTTCCTGGGACATCACATGAATTTCTCCCAATCTCCACAGACCATGTTCTCCAGAGACGGTGGATGGTAGATCAGCGGCGCCCGGACACACAGGACTCAGTCTGGATGGATCGCAGGGACTAAACAAGGTGGAACTACAAGAACCACAACCCCCATCATTAAATATAGAATTGTGGCCTCTACAATGTGCCGGAGCCCCGCCCGGATGATGAGTGACCCCCAGTGCAGGACAGACAGGTAAGTACCTTGTGAGGGTCTTCATTGTGCAGCGTCTGGAGATCGGGCAGGTATGAGCGGACCACCCTGAGGCACTGAATATACAGGGGACCGCCCACACACCTGCAGCCAATGAGCACACAGCCCACCTGTCCGCCAGCCCAACTACAGCCCCCACCGGACAAGTCTGTTAACCCTGAAGCTGCTGCAACTCCACCTCAACCTGCCATGAAGTCCAGCGCCGGGTGTAATAGAGAAGCCGCGTGACCGCGATATCAGTGACGACCACCAACGCCATACACACGACTGACCTCATCACAGGCTTAGATACAGCGGACAGTATCACACGTGACAGGATTAGATACAGCGGACAGTATCACACGTGACAGGATTAGATACAGCGGACAGTATCACACGTGACAGGATTAGATACAGCGGACAGTATCACACGTGACAGGATTAGATACAGCGGACAGTATCACACGTGACAGGATTAGATACAGCGGACAGTATCACCCGTGATAGGATTAGATACAGCGGACAGTATCACCCGTGATAGCATTAGATACAGCGGACAGTATCACACGTGACAGGATTAGATACAGCGGACAGTATCACACGTGACAGGATTAGATACAGCGGACAGTATCACACGTGACAGGATTAGATACAGCGGACAGTATCACCCGTGATAGCATTAGATACAGCGGACAGTATCACACGTGACAGGATTAGATACAGCGGACAGTATCACACGTGACAGGATTAGATACAGCGGACAGTATCACCCGTGATAGGATTAGATACAGCGGACAGTATCACCCGTGATAGCATTAGATACAGCGGACAGTATCACACGTGACAGGATTAGATACAGCGGACAGTATCACACGTGACAGGATTAGATACAGCGGACAGTATCACACGTGACAGGATTAGATACAGCGGACAGTATCACACGTGATCGGATTAGATACAGCGGACAGTATCACACGTGACCGGATTAGATACAGCGGACAGTACCACATGTGACAGGATTAGATACAGCGGACAGTATCACACGTGACAGGATTAGATACAGCGGACAGTATCACACGTGACAGGATTAGATACAGCGGACAGTATCACACGTGACAGGATTAGATACAGCGGACAGTATCACACGTGACAGGATTAGATACAGCGGACAGTATCACACGTGACAGGATTAGATACAGCGGACAGTATCACACGTGGCAGGATTAGATACAGCGGACAGTATCACACGTGACAGGATTAGATACAGCGGACAGTATCACACGTGACAGGATTAGATACAGCGGACAGTATCACCCGTGATAGGATTAGATACAGCGGACAGTATCACACGTGACAGCATTAGATACAGCGGACAGTATCACCCGTGATAGGATTAGATACAGCGGACAGTATCACCCGTGATAGGATTAGATACAGCGGACAGTATCACCCGTGATAGGATTAGATACAGCGGACAGTATCACACGTGACAGGATTAGATACAGCGGACAGTATCACACGTGACAGGATTAGATACAGCGGACAGTATCACCCGTGACAGGATTAGATACAGCGGACAGTATCACCTGTGATAGGATTAGATACAGTGGACAGTATCACCCGTGATAGGATTAGATACAGCGGACAGTATCACCCGTGATAGGATTAGATACAGCGGACAGTATCACACGTGACAGGATTAGATACAGCGGACAGTATCACCCGTGACAGGATTAGATACAGCGGACAGTATCACCCGTGACAGGATTAGATACAGCGGACAGTATCACACGTGACAGGATTAGATACAGCGGACAGTATCACCCGTGATAGGATTAGATACAGCGGACAGTATCACCCGTGATAGGATTAGATACAGCGGACAGTATCACCCGTGATAGGATTAGATACAGCGGACAGTATCACACGTGACAGGATTAGATACAGCGGACAGTATCACCCGTGATAGGATTAGATACAGCGGACAGTATCACCCGTGACAGGATTCGATACAGCGGACAGTATAACCCGTGATAGGATTAGATACAGCGGACAGTATCACACGTGACAGGATTAGATACAGCGGACAGTATCACACGTGACAGGATTAGATACAGCGGACAGTATCACACGTGACCGGATTAGATACAGCGGACAGTATCACACGTGACCGGATTAGATACAGCGGACAGTATCACACGTGATAGGATTAGATACAGCGGACAGTATCACACGTGACAGCATTAGATACAGCGGACAGTATCACACGTGACAGGATTAGATACAGCGGACAGTATCACACGTGATATGATTAGATACAGCGGACAGTATCACACGTGATAGGATTAGATATAGCGGACAGTATCACACGTGACCGGATTAGATACAGCGGACAGTATCACACGTGATAGGATTAGATACAGCGGACAGTATCACACGTGATAGGATTAGATACAGCGGACAGTATCACACGTGATAGGATTAGATACAGCGGACAGTATCACACGTGATAGGATTAGCTACAGCGGACAGTATCACACGTGATAGGATTAGATACAGCGGACAGTATCACACGTGACCGGATTAGATACAGCGGACAGTATCACACGTGACCGGATTAGATACAGCGGACAGTATCACACGTGATAGGATTAGATACAGCGGACAGTATCACACGTGACAGGATTAGATACAGCGGACAGTATCACACGTGATAGGATTAGATACAGCCGACAGTATCACACGTGACAGGATTAGATACAGCGGACAGTATCACACGTGACAGGATTAGATACAGCGGACAGTATCACACGTGATAGGATTAGATACAGCGGACAGTATCACACGTGATCGGATTAGATACAGCGGACAGTAACACACGTGAGCGGATTAGATACAGCGGACAGTATCACACGTGACAGGATTAGATACAGCGGACAGTATCACACATTATCGGATTAGATACCGCGGATAGTATCACACGTGATAGGATTAGATACACAGCTCAGCAGACAGTATCACACATGATAGGATTAGATACACAGCTCAGCAGACAATATCACACATGATAGGATTAGATACACGGCTCAGCAGACAGTATCACACATGATAGGATTAGATACACGGCTCAGCAGACAGTATCACACATGATAGGATTAGATACACAGCTCAGCAGACAGTATCACACATGACAGGATTAGATACAGTGGCTCAGCAGACAGTATCACACATGATAGGATTAGATACACAGCTCAGCAGACAGTATCACACATGATAGGATTAGATACACAGCTCAGCAGACAGGATCACACATGATAGGATTAGATACACAGCTCAGCAGACAGGATCACACATGATAGGATTAGATACACAGCTCAGCAGTCAGTATCACACATGATAGGATTAGATACACAGCTCAGCAGACAGTATCACACATGATAGGATTAGATACACGGCTCAGCAGACAGTATCACACTTGATAGGATTAGATACACAGCTCAGCAGACAGTATCACACATGATAGGATTAGATACACGGTTCAGCAGACAGTATCACACATGATAGGATTAGATACATGGTTCAGCAGACAGTATCACACATGATAGGATTAGATACATAGCTCAGCAGACAGTATCACACATGATAGGATTAGATACATAGCTCAGCAGACAGTATCACACATGATAGGATTAGATACGCAGCTCAGCAGACAGTATCACACGTGATAGGATTAGATACACAGCTCAGCAGACAGTATCACACATGATAGGATTAGATACGCAGCTCAGCAGACAGTATCACACGTGATAGGATTAGATACACAGCTCACCAGACCGTATCACACATGATAGGATTAGATACACAGCTCACCAGACAGTATCACACATGATAGGATTAGATACACAGCTCAGCAGGCAGTATCACACATGATAAGATTGGATACACTTTCCCTGCAGACAGTATCACACATGATTGGATTAGATACACAGCTCAGCAGACAGTATCACACATGATAGGATTAGATACACAGCTCAGCAGACAGTATCACACATGATAGGATTAGATACACAGCTCAGCAGACAATATCACACATGATAGGATTAGATACAGTGGCTGAGCAGACAGTATCACACATGATAGGATTAGATACACAGCTCAGCAGACAGTATTACACATGATAGGATTAGATACACAGCTCAGCAGACAGTATTACACATGATAGGATTAGATACACAGCTCAGCAGACAGTATTACACATGATAGGATTAGATACAGCGCTCAGCAGACAGTATCACACATGATAGGATTAGATACACAGCTCAGCAGACAGTATCACACATGATAGGATTAGATACACAGCTCAGCAGACAGTATCACACATGATAGGATTAGATACACAGCTCAGCAGACAGTATCACACATGATGGGCTTAGATACACCTGAATAGACTTTCTTGTGTCCTCGTTGCATTGAATGTGATATAATATCTTCTGTACGGAGTCGGGATGAATATAATAAATGTTTTAGTGTAAATCTATTGATCGGGGTAAAATCCTGACACTTGGGAGGCGCAGACTGAGAATGTGGGGGTGGGGGTGTCATTGTGCGGTCCCCCTCCCCCACACCCGGTGACTTTGTATAAATGGCTGATTGTGTAGATCAATGGTCCATTATGTGGCATCACCTGCGTGTCTGATCCCGACCCACAATTCCCAGCTCCTTCTACCCTTCACTGGTGGAGCATGACGCCAGTGCCCACACCCCATATACCACCATGTGCCCTGTATATAATCACATACTGACTGACGCGTTTCAGATTTCGGGTGTCACTTGCCGTCAGTTATTAGTGCTGTCTGATGGTTTTGATTGTTGATTGATAAATCTGATGTCCACGCAGGTTCTGAGCTCCAGATGAAGTCTGTTGGATGAACTGGATTATTTATTTAGCTGTAAAGTTCTGCAGAACCAAAGTTTGGACATTAGCTTTCCAGAAGCTGCCTGACCCTGAGCAGACTGAACAGCCGGGAGCTCCTGGTGACTGTTCAGTAAGAGCTTGTCTGAGGTCGGGGCACTGTACGCAGATTATTAAACCACCGGCCATGACTGTATAAGTGACAGCGGCGTCACCGTGGGTATGCTATAACTCCGCTCCGTGCCGCGCTTCCCGGGGTCCGCCCTGTAGAGAACCCAAATCCATCGCTTTAAAATAAAACCAATATATTGTGTCCAAGACAGAAATATATAAAACATAAGACAAGGACCCGCCACAGCATGAAAACTTCCCACGCCGCCACACTTGAAAACCCAACAGTTGGTGACTAACTACCAGCCTGCCATTTAAACAAAAAAACATGGCCACTGTCTTATTACTCTCAACCCTGGTCCTATTCAGCGCCAAAACTGACAGCGCATTGCGCCATTTTACCGATGTACGATTTTGGATCAGATAATCAAAAGCCCAGGATAAGCGTCTAAAAAACATAAGAAGTCCCTCTTAATGTTCTGGATGAGGTTCCACATGGGAAAACTCCCGATGTCATTACCCCCGGCATGAACTATCAAAATAGCAGGAGAACCCCAGGACCAAACGGCATCCTGAAACACCGGCCTTACCTCCGGCCACGAACTCCAAACCAGCGTACCTCCACCTCATCCATATCTAGACCCAAATACCTACCCGTCGCGGGCACGCTTTTCAGTCCAGTATATATAGGAATGGCCAATAAGCCAGACCACACATTTTGCAGAACATGAAAGTAAAAGAAAATTAAGCAACCAGGACAGAAGTGCCCCCCCCCCCCACCAAAGAAGCCCCAAGAGGAAGAAATCAACATTCCAGCAAATGCAGCCGAGCATAGGAACGAAAGCGGCCGGACTGAAGCCTTGTCAAGCCCAAAACGAGAAGCCTCAATAGCGGCTCCAATCCTAAAAGAATCGGAGCTGTAATCCAGATGGGAAAGGCCCGGGCCCTGTACACACTCCGAAAAGACAGCAATGAATTAATATCTGGACAATGCTGAACCATCCGCATGCACCAGAAAAGAGGACGCACCGCCACGAAACGCAGAAAACGCCCCACTGGACACGATTCTCACTCATGACCCTTAGTCAAACAAATTTCAAAACCTTTTCCCTTCCTGTCAGTTTTTGAATGGTACAACATTATTCTCAGCACACTATCCTGAAAAACCACATCCATTACTTGAATATCGCCCTGCACCCGTCTGGAGGGACTAATTCACCAACCCGAAAGGCCCCATAGAAAGCCCAAGAGGAAGCCCAAGAGGAAGCCCAAGCAGAAGCCCAAGCAGAAGCCCAAGAGGAAGCCCAAGAGGAAGTCCAAGAGGAAGTCCAAGAGGAAGCCCAAGAGGAAGCCCAAGAAGAAGCCTAAGAGGAAGCCCAAGAGGAAGCCCAAGAGAAAGCTCAAGAAGAAGCCTAAGAGGAAGCCCAAATCGAAGCCCAAGAGAAAGCCCAAAAGGAAGCCCAAGAGGAAGCCTAAGAGAAAGCCCAAGAGGAAGCCCAAGAGAAAGCCAACTGAAGCAACAACCTCTCATAATCCGAGTGGGATATCCCGCACAAGTGAGAAAAAGGCCTCCAACATTGCACCGACACCGGTCTCTGCTTATCCTGCCCCACATGCCCCTTCTGAAAACCCTGCAGAGCCATCTAATCAAGAAATGCTTAGCAACATCTGTATAAATAGAATGTTCCATCTCAAACACAGAAGGACCAACTGGCGTAACAATGTGATCACCGGGGGGGGGGGGGGGGATTGGCGGACAAACTATTAATAGCGCACACGACTGCCATGTTAGCACGATGAAAAACCACTGACTGATTCGTCAAAATGTTTCCCCAGATTTCCGCCGCAACTAGAATGGGAAACAACTTCAGAAAACAGAGATTACCCGTCAGACCGCACTCCCTCCACCCCAGTGGCCAAGAACCAACACACCATTTTCCTGAAAATACGCCCCGAAACCGAGAAAACTCTGTATACAATTGCAACTCCACATTCGCAATCCACAATAATCTGCTGTTTTATGCCACAAAAAACAAATCCCAAACCCTCAAATACGCCTTATGCTCCCGTCCAAGGAGAATAAAATGGTGGAGATATCGAATACCAGCGGTAGCTGGCGCTAAACTCCTACAGAAAACACAGCCCATGGGCAGAATTCTACAGGCAAAATGGAGCTTCCCTACAAGAAATTGCAGGAGCTGCAGGGTGATTTTCGTTTTCACCAGAGCCTCCCGCACCATCGCCCGCAGAGCGACAAGTTTCGCATCCAGTAACCTACATCCCATGGTTTGGGAATCAATTTCAAATCCCAAGAAACAGGGCGTTGCGGTCGGTCCCTCAGTTTCTTCTGAAGCCAACGGAACCCCAAAGTCAGCAAAGACTTCCACTACGGCCTGTAACAATATCACACACGACGGCCGAGCCGCAGGGCCCACACCAAAGGAGTCATCCAAATAATGAATCACTGCTGTAGAGCAGCTCGTCCACGGACCACCCACGCCAAAAACGTGCTGAAGGCTTCGAAATAGGCGCAAGAAACAGAGCACCCCATAGGGAAACACCCATCAATGTAGAAGAGAACATCAAACGAGCACCCCAGCAGGTGCAGGGATTCTGGGTGCACTGGCAAAAAGGCGAAATGCAGACTCCACATCCACCTTCGCCATCAGCGACCCTCACCCCGCCGTCCTAACCAGACGAAACGCCTCATCGAATGACGTATAGGAAACCCGCGTCAAAGACTCATCAATATCATCATTTACCGAAGAACCCTCCGGATAAGAGAAATTATGGATGAGACGAAATTTGCCCGCCTCCTTCTTGGGGACGACCCACAGCGGGGAGACATGAAAATTTCAAATAGGAACATCAGAAAAGGGGCCCAACAATCTACCCAACAAAACTTCCTTCTTCAACTTGTCCCGTACCACGTCTGAATGATCCCGCACCGAACGCAGATTATTAGCCATCAAAACACCCGACAAACCTGCTGATCTAGACCCGCCGGGTGAGGACTGAAAGGAGCTGTGCAAACCGGCGACTTCAACTCGACCCCCTTAACCAGCCCCTCTTGGTGTAGTTATAAGGCACATCCAAAAGCTTATGTCTTTATGATCCCACCGTGAGGATGACTGAACCGCCAAATGCTGACGAAACTGCTCGTCATATTTAAAGAGGCTGTCACCACATTATAAGTGTCCTATCGCCTACACATTCTGATCGGTGCTGTAATGTAGATAACAGTGGTCCTAGTAATAAAGAGGCTGTCACCAGATTATAAGTGCCCTGTCTCCTACATAATGTGATCGGCGCTGTAATGTAGATAACAGTGGTCCTAGTAATAAAGAGGCTGTCACCAGATTATAAGTGTCCTATCTCCTATATAATGTGATCAGCACTGTAATGTAGATAACAGTGGTCCTAGTAATAAAGAGGCTGTCACCAGATTATATGTGCCCTGTCACCTATATAATGTGATCAGCGCTGTAATGTAGATAACAGTGGTCCTAGTAATAAAGAGGCTGTCACCAGATTATATGTGCCCTGTCACCTATATAATGTGATCAGCGCTGTAATGTAGAGAACAGTGGTCCTAGTAATAAAGAGGCTGTCACCAGATTATAAGTGTCCTATCTCCTACATAATGTCATCAGCGCTGTAATGTAGATAACAGTGGTCCTAGTAATAAAGAGGCTGTCACCACATTATAAATGCCCTATCTCCTACATAATCTGATTGGCCCTGTAATGTAGAGAACAGCAGTGGTTTTTATTTTGAAAAATGATCATTTTTGAGCAAGTTATGAGCAATTTTAGATTTATGCTAATTAGTTTCTTAATAGACAACTGGGCGTGTTTTTACTTTTGACCAAGTGGGTGTTGTAAAGAGGAGTGTATGGAGCTGACCAATCAGTGACCAATGAGTGACCAATGAGTGACCAATCAGCGTCATCCACTTCTCATTGTTCCAGCGTGATTGTGCACTGAAAGAAGCTGGGCTGGAAAAATGATAAGTGTATGACGCTGATTGGTCACTGATTGGTCAGCGTCATACACTCCTCTTTACAACGCCCACTTGGTCAAAAGTAAAAACACGCCCAGTTGTCGATTAAGAAACTAATTAGCATAAATCTAAAATTGCTCATAACTTGCTCAAAAATGATCGTTTTTCATAATAAAAACCACTGCTGTTCTCTACATTACAGCGCCAATCAGATTATGTAGGAGACAGGGCACTTATAATCTGGTGACAGCCTCTTTATTACTAGGACCACTGTTATCTACATTACAGCGCCGATCACATTATGTAAGAGACAGGACACTTATAATGTGGTGACAGCCTCTTTATTACTAGGACCACTGTTATCTACATTACAGCGCCAATCAGATTATGTAGGAGACAGGACACTTATAATCTGGTGACAGCCTCTTTATTACTAGGACCACTGTTATCTACATTACAGCGCCGATCACATTATGTAGGAGACAGGGCACTTATAATGTGGTGACAGAGCCTCTTTATTACTAGGACCACTGTTATCTACATTACAGCGCTGATCACATTATATAGGAGACAGGGCACTTATAATCTGGTGACAGCCTCTTTATTACTAGGACCACTGTTATCTACATTACAGCACCGATCACATTATATAGGAGATAGGACACTTATAATGTGGTGACAGCCTCTTTATTACTAGGACCACTGTTATCTACATTACAGCGCCAATCACATTATGTAGGAGACAGGGCACTTATAATCTGGTGACAGCCTCTTTATTACTAGGACCACTGTTCTCTACATTACAGCGCGGATCACATTATGTAGGAGACCGGGCACTTATAATCTGGTGACAGCCTCTTTATTACTAGGACCACTGTTATCTACATTACAGCGCCGATCACATTATGTAGGAGACAGGGCACTTATAATCTGGTGACAGCCTCTTTATTACTAGGACCACTGTTATCTACATTACAGCGCCGATCACATTATGTAGGAGACAGGACACTTATAATGTGGTGACAGCCTCTTTATTACTAGGACCACTGTTCTCTACATTACAGCGCGGATCACATTATGTAGGAGACCGGGCACTTATAATCTGGTGACAGCCTCTTTATTACTAGGACCACTGTTATCTACATTACAGCGCTGATCACATTATGTAGGAGACAGGGCACTTATAATCTGGTGACAGCCTCTTTATTACTAGGACCACTGTTATCTACATTACAGCGCCGATCACATTATGTACGAGACAGGACACTTGTAATCTGGTGACAGCCTCTTTAAGCAAATCAGTTCCCCCAGACGTTCTATAAGCCTCCCAAATGGAATCCAGGTAACAAAATAAGCCGGAACAATTGTTCCGGATATTTTTCGCCTACAACGCTCGCCATGATGGAAAAGGCTCGTAGCCAATTCCCAAACGTGCGCGGAATCAGCCGATATCGTCATCTCTCCTCATCCTCCTCCTTACGACATTCCTTGCCCTTTTCCCACCGTTCTACACGGCAGTAAAGAAAAAATATCCAAATTCTCCCTTTTCCAAATCTCCCGTAGTTCTGGATTTAAGTGGCACCTAATGGACCCTCAAAGCAAACGTACATGCTCCCCTTCACTGTATCTGAAACCGGCAAGGGCTTGTTAGCCCCGTCTACCGTCTCTGTCTGGACCCCGGCATCTAATGCGTTAAGAGACGAAGGGCCTGCCCCAACACTCGCGGTACTCTCCTTACGAGACCCCCCATCTAACTGTCCCTGTGCTGACCATGCTCCAACGGGACCCTCCAGCTGTGACCCACGAGAACTATCAACTGAAGCCAACAAGTGGCGCAACCCATCGAACAAATTTCCCAAAACCCGACTCGTGACTGACGAATCCCCCGTAGAACCGCTACCTACAGGTACTTGCCCCGATAGACCACTCTCCCCACTAAAATGATTGCCTACGTGTGTGGTATGTAAACGTTGTGACTCACCAGAAGACTGCCCGTCGCCAGACACTAAAGGGGCCGTCCGTCCTGAATCCACTGAAGTCGCCTCCTGACCGAGAATCCTGGGCACCCCGAGCGCCCGCCGTAGAGCATCAGCCACTTCCACACCTGACTCCCGTCCTGATGACACATGTAACAGCAAGTAGACGGATGAAACACCTGCCACCTGCCCAACGTCACCATCAGGAGGTGCTGGATGATGTCAATTTTCTCCATACTCAGCAGTTGGTGCAGACCTACCACTACTGCCACAATACCTAAACTGACCAGGAGGTGGTGCAGGCCTGCCATCACCGATGTAATACTCTTCCTGACCAGCAGGTGGCGCCGGCCTGCCACTAAAACTGTAATACTCTGAACGGCCACCAGGTGGCGGCAGAACACCCATGCTAAAGGGTGCACAATGCTCACCGGCCTCCGACCCAGCAGATAGCGCTCCAACAGCGCCGAAGGCACTCACCCTGACGGCCGCTGAGTCCTGGCTTGCCGCTGGACCCACGGAAGCACTCCTGGTGGGCTCCCTTAACGAGCCTGGAAAGGGCGGAATTCGTTCCCGGCCGCAACATCACCATACCTCCCAACTTTAAAATCGGAAAAGAGGGACATTTTAAGCCACGCCCCCTAACAACGCCCAATATCCGGCATAAACACAACAAATCACGGCCAGATCCTTCTGCAAATAACAAGCGCACATTCTCACTGCGGATCTCTAGACTGTCTGGATATCACAGATATTATGGATCCGGTTATATTCTCACTGCGGATCTCTAGACTGTCTAGATATCACAGATATTATGGATCCGGTTATATTCTCACTGCGGATCTCTGGACTGTCTGGATATCACAGCTATTATGGATCCGGTTATATTGTCACTGCGGATCTCTGGACTGTCTGGATATCACAGATATTATGGATCCGGTTATATTCTCACTGCGGATCTCTGGACTGTCTGGATATCACAGATATTATGGATCCGGTTATATTGTCACTGCGGATCTCTGGACTGTCCGGATATCACAGATATTATGGATCCGGTTATATTCTCACTGCGGATCTCTGGACTGTCTGGATATCACAGATATTATGAATCCGGTTATATTCTCACTGCGGATCTCTGGACTGTCTGGATATCACAGATATTATGGATCTGGTTATATCGTCACTGCGGATCTCTGGACTGTCTGGATATCACAGATATTATGGATCCGGTTATATTCTCACTGCGGATCTCTGGACTGTCTGGATATCACAGATATTATGGATCCGGTTATATAGTCACTGCGGATCTCTGGACTGTCTAGATATCACAGATATTATGGATCCAGTTATATCGTCACTGCGGATCTCTGGACTGTCTGGATATCACAGATATTATGGATCCGGTTACATCGTCACTGCGGATCTCTGGACTGTCTAGATATCACAGATATTATGGATCCGGTTATATAGTCACTGCGGATCTCTGGACTGTCTAGATATCACAGATATTATGGATCCGGTTATATCGTCACTGCGGATCTCTAGACTGTCTGGATATCACAGATATTATGGATCCGGTTATATAGTCACTGCGGATCTCTGGACTGTCTAGATATCACAGATATTATGGATCCGGTTATATCGTCACTGCGGATCTCTGGACTGTCTGGATATCACAGATATTATTGATCCGGTTATATCGTCACTGCGGATCTCTGGACTGTCTGGATATCACAGATATTATGGATCCGGTTATATCGTCACTGCGGATCTCTAGACTGTCTGGATATCACAGATATTATGGATCCGGTTATATTCTCACTGCGGATCTCTGGACTGTCTGGATATCACAGATATTATGGATCCGGTTATATCATCACTGCGGATCTTTAGACTGTCTGGATATCACAGATATTATGGATCCGGTTATATCATCACTGCGGATCTTTAGACTGTCTGGATATCACAGATATTATGGATCCGGTTATATCGTCACTGTGGATCTCTGGATATCACAGATATTATGGATCCGGTTATATCGTCACTGCGGATCGCTAGACTGTCTGGATATCACAGATATTATGGATCCGGTTATATCGTCACTGCGGATCTCTGGACTGTCTGGATATCACAGATATTATGGATCCGGTTATATCGTCACTGCGGATCTCTAGGCTGTCTGGATATCACAGATATTATGGATCCGGTTATATCGTCACTGCGGATCTCTAGACTGTCTGGATATCACAGATATTATGGATCCGGTTATATCGTCACTGCGGATCTCTGGACTGTCTGGATATCACAGATATTATGGATCCGGTTATATCATCACTGCGGATCTCTGGACTGTCTGGATATCACAGATATTATGGATCCGGTTATATCGTCACTGCGGATCTCTAGACTGTCTGGATATCACAGATATTATGGATCCGGTTATATCGTCACTGCGGATCTCTGGACTGTCTGGATATCACAGATATTATGGATACGGTTATATCGTCAATCCGGATCTCTGGACTGTCTGGATATCACAGATATTATGGATCCGGTTATATAGTCACTGCGGATCTCTGGACTGTCTGGATATCACAGATATTATGGATCCGGTTATATCGTCACTGCGGATCTCTAGACTGTCTGGATATCACAGATATTATGGATCCGGTTATATCGTCACTGCGGATCTCTAGACTGTCTGAAAATCACAGATATTATGGATCCGGTTATATCGTCACTGCGGATCTCTAGGCTGTCTGGATATCACAGATATTATGGATCCGGTTATATTATCACTGCGGATCTTTAGACTGTCTGGATATCACAGATATTATGGATCCGGTTATATTATCACTGCGGATCTCTGGACTGTCTGGATATCACAGATATTATGGATCCGGTTATATTCTCACTGCGGATCTCTGGACTGTCTGGATATGACAGATATTATGGATCCGGTTATATCGTCACTGCGGATCTCTGGACTGTCTGGATATCACAGATATTATGGATCCGGTTATATCGTCACTGCGGATTTCTAGACTGTCTGGATATCACAGATATTTTGGATCCGGTTATATCGTCACTGCGGGTCTCTAGACTGGATATCACAGATATTATGGATCCGGTTATATCATCACTGCGGATCTCTGGACTGTCTGGATATCACAGATATTATGGATCCGGTTATATCGTCACTGCGGATCTCTAGACTGTCTGGATATCACAGATATTATGGATCCGGTTATATCGTCACTGCGGATCTCTGGACTGTCTGGATATCACAGATATTATGGATCCGGTTATATCGTCACTGCGGATCTCTGGACTGTCTGGATATCACAGATATTATGGATCCGGTTATATCGTCACTGCGGATCTCTAGACTGTCTGGATATCACAGATATTATGGATCCGGTTATATCGTCACTGCGGATCTCTGGACTGTCTGGATATCACAGATATTATGGATCCGGCTATATCATCACTGCGGATCTCTAGACTGTCTGGATATCACAGATATTATGGATCCGGTTATATCGTCACTGCGGATCTCTGGACTGTCTGGATATCATATATATTATGGATCCGGTTATATCGTCACTGCAGATCTCTAGACTGTCTGGATATCACAGATATTATGGATCCGGTTATATCGTCACTGCGGATCTCTGGACTGTCTGGATATCACAGATATTATGGTTCCGGTTATATCATTACTGCGGATCTCTAGACTGTCTGGATATCACAGATATTATGGATCCGGTTATATCGTCACTGCGGATCTCTGGACTGTCTGGATATCATATATATTATGGATCCGGTTATATCGTCACTGCAGATCTCTAGACTGTCTGGATATCACAGATATTATGGATCCGGTTATATCGTCACTGCGGATCTCTGGACTGTCTGGATATCATATATATTATGGATCCGGTTATATCGTCACTGCAGATCTCTAGACTGTCTGGATATCACAGATATTATGGATCCGGTTATATCGTCACTGCGGATCTCTGGACTGTCTGGATATCACAGATATTATTGATCCGGTTATATCGTCACTGCGGATCTCTGGACTGTCTGGATATCACAGATATTATGGATCCGGTTATATCGTCACTGCGGATCTCTAGACTGTCTGGATATCACAGATATTATGGATCCGGTTATATTCTCACTGCGGATCTCTGGACTGTCTGGATATCACAGATATTATGGATCCGGTTATATCATCACTGCGGATCTTTAGACTGTCTGGATATCACAGATATTATGGATCCGGTTATATCATCACTGCGGATCTTTAGACTGTCTGGATATCACAGATATTATGGATCCGGTTATATCGTCACTGTGGATCTCTGGATATCACAGATATTATGGATCCGGTTATATCGTCACTGCGGATCGCTAGACTGTCTGGATATCACAGATATTATGGATCCGGTTATATCGTCACTGCGGATCTCTGGACTGTCTGGATATCACAGATATTATGGATCCGGTTATATCGTCACTGCGGATCTCTAGGCTGTCTGGATATCACAGATATTATGGATCCGGTTATATTATCACTGCGGATCTTTAGACTGTCTGGATATCACAGATATTATGGATCCGGTTATATTATCACTGCGGATCTCTGGACTGTCTGGATATCACAGATATTATGGATCCGGTTATATTCTCACTGCGGATCTCTGGACTGTCTGGATATGACAGATATTATGGATCCGGTTATATCGTCACTGCGGATCTCTGGACTGTCTGGATATCACAGATATTATGGATCCGGTTATATCGTCACTGCGGATTTCTAGACTGTCTGGATATCACAGATATTTTGGATCCGGTTATATCGTCACTGCGGGTCTCTAGACTGGATATCACAGATATTATGGATCCGGTTATATCATCACTGCGGATCTCTGGACTGTCTGGATATCACAGATATTATGGATCCGGTTATATCGTCACTGCGGATCTCTAGACTGTCTGGATATCACAGATATTATGGATCCGGTTATATCGTCACTGCGGATCTCTGGACTGTCTGGATATCACAGATATTATGGATCCGGTTATATCGTCACTGCGGATCTCTGGACTGTCTGGATATCACAGATATTATGGATCCGGTTATATCGTCACTGCGGATCTCTAGACTGTCTGGATATCACAGATATTATGGATCCGGTTATATCGTCACTGCGGATCTCTGGACTGTCTGGATATCACAGATATTATGGATCCGGCTATATCATCACTGCGGATCTCTAGACTGTCTGGATATCACAGATATTATGGATCCGGTTATATCGTCACTGCGGATCTCTGGACTGTCTGGATATCATATATATTATGGATCCGGTTATATCGTCACTGCAGATCTCTAGACTGTCTGGATATCACAGATATTATGGATCCGGTTATATCGTCACTGCGGATCTCTGGACTGTCTGGATATCATATATATTATGGATCCGGTTATATCGTCACTGCAGATCTCTAGACTGTCTGGATATCACAGATATTATGGATCCGGTTATATCGTCACTGCGGATCTCTGGACTGTCTGGATATCATATATATTATGGATCCGGTTATATCGTCACTGCAGATCTCTAGACTGTCTGGATATCACAGATATTATGGATCCGGTTATATCGTCACTGCGGATCTCTGGACTGTCTGGATATCACAGATATTATGGATCCGGTTATATCATTACTGCGGATCTCTAGACTGTCTGGATATCACAGATATTATGGATCCGGTTATATCATCACGGCGGATCTCTAGACTGTCTGGATATCACAGATATTATGGATCCGGTTATATCATCACGGCGGATCTCTAGACTGTCTGGATATCATATATATTATGGATCCGGTTATATCGTCACTGCAGATCTCTAGACTGTCTGGATATCACAGATATTATGGATCCGGTTATATCAACACTGCGGATCTCTAGACTGTCTGGATATCACAGATATTATGGATCCGGTTATATCGTCACTGCGGATCTCTGGACTGTCTGGATATCACAGATATTATGGATCCGGTTATATTCTCACTGCGGATCTCTGGACTGTCTGGATATCACAGATATTATGGATCCGGTTATATCGTCACTGCAGATCTCTGGACTGTCTGGATATCACAGATATTATGGATCCGGTTATATTCTCACTGCGGATCTCTGGACTGTCTGAATATCACAGATATTATGGATCCGGTTATATCATCACTGCGGATCTCTAGACTGTCTGGATATCACAGATATTATGGATCCGGTTATATCATCACTGCAGATCTCTGGACTGTCTGGATATCACAGATATTATGGATCCGGTTATATAGTCACTGCGGATCTCTAGACTGTCTGGATATCACAGATATTATGGATCCGGTTATATAGTCACTGCGGATCTCTAGACTGTCTGAAAATCACAGATATTATGGATCCGGTTATATCGTCACTGCGGATCTTTAGACTGTCTGGATAACACAGATATTATGGATCCGGTTATATCGTCACTGCGGATCTCTAGACTGTCTGGATATCACAGATATTATGGATCCGGTTATATTCTCACTGCGGTTCTCTGGACTGTCTGGATATCACATATATTATGGATCCGGTTATATCGTCACCGCGGATCTCTAGACTGTCCGGATATCACAGATATTATGGATCCGGTTATATCGTCACTGCGGATCTCTGGACTGTCTGGATATCACAGATATTATGGATCCGGTTATATCGTCACTGCGGATCTCTCGACTGTCCGGATATCACAGATATTATGGATCCGGTTATATCGTCACTGCAGATCTCTGGACTGTCTGGATATCACAGATATTATGGTTCCGGTTATATCATCACTGCGGATCTCTAGACTATCTGGATATCACAGATATTATGGATCCGGTTATATCGTCACTGCGGATCTCTGGACTGTCTGGATATCACAGATATTATGGATCCGGTTATATCGTCACTGCGGATCTCTAGACTGTCTGGATATCACAGATATTATAGATCCGGTTATATCGTCACTGCGGATCTCTAGACTGTCTGGATATCACAGATATTATGGATCCGGTTATATCGTCACTGCGGATCTCTGGACTGTCTGGATATCACAGATATTATGGATCCGGTTATATCGTCACTGCGGATCTCTGGACTGTCTGGATATCACAGATATTATGGATCCGGTTATATCGTCACTGCGGATCTCTAGACTGTCTGGATATCACAGATATTATGGATCCGGTTATATTGTCACTGCGGATCTCTGGACTGTCTGGATATCACAGATATTATGGATCCGGCTATATCATCACTGCGGATCTCTAGACTGTCTGGATATCACAGATATTATGGATCCGGTTATATCGTCACTGCGGATCTCTGGACTGTCTGGATATCATATATATTATGGATCCGGTTATATCGTCACTGCAGATCTCTAGACTGTCTGGATATCACAGATATTATGGATCCGGTTATATCGACACTGCGGATCTCTGGACTGTCTGGATATCATATATATTATGGATCCGGTTATATCGTCACTGCAGATCTCTAGACTGTCTGGATATCACAGATATTATGGATCCGGTTATATCGTCACTGCGGATCTCTGGACTGTCTGGATATCACAGATATTATGGATCCGGTTATATCATCACGGCGGATCTCTAGACTGTCTGGATATCACAGATATTATGGATCCGGTTATATCATCACGGCGGATCTCTAGACTGTCTGGATATCACAGATATTATGGATCCGGTTATATCGTCACTGCGGATCTCTGGACTGTCTGGATATCATATATATTATGGATCCGGTTATATCGTCACTGCAGATCTCTAGACTATCTGGATATCACAGATATTATGGATCTGGTTATATCAACACTGCGGATCTCTAGACTGTCTGGATATCACAGATATTATGGATCCGGTTATATCGTCACTGCGGATCCCTGGACTGTCTGGATATCACAGATATTATGGATCCGGTTATATCGTCACTGCGGATCTCTGGACTATCTGGATATCACAGATATTATGGATCCGGTTATATCGTCACTGCGGATCTCTGGACTGTCTGGATATCACAGATATTATGGATCCGGTTAGATCATCACTGCGGATCTCTGGACTATCTGGATATCACAGATATTATGGATCCGGTTATATCGTCACTGCGGATCTCTGGACTGTCTGGATATCACAGATATTATGGATCCGGTTATATTGTCACTGCGGATCTCTGGACTGTCTGGATATCACAGATATTATGGATCCGGTTATATCGTCACTGCGGATCTCTGGACTGTCTGGATATGACAGATATTATGGATCCGGTTATATCGTCACTGCGGATCTCTGGACTGTCTGGATATCACAGATATTATGGATCTGGTTATATCGTCACTGCGGATCTCTAGACTGTCTGGATATCACAGATATTATGGATCCGGTTATATTGTCACTGCGGATCTCTGGACTGTCTGGATATCAGAGATATTATGGATCCGGTTATATCGTCACTGCGGATCTATGGACTGTCTGGATATCACAGATATTATGGATCCGGTTATATCGTCACTGCGGATCTCTAGACTGTCTGAAAATCACAGATATTATGGATCCGGTTATATCGTCACTGCGGATCTCTGGACTGTCTAGATATCACAGATATTATGGATCCGGTTATATCGTCACTGCGGATCTCTAGACTGTCTGAAAATCACAGATATTATGGATCCGGTTATATCGTCACTGCGGATCTTTAGACTGTCTGGATATCACAGATATTATGGATCCGGTTATATCGTCACTGCGGATCTCTAGACTGTCCGGATATCACAGATATTATGGATCCAGTTATATCGTCACTGCGGATCTCTGGACTGTCCGGATATCACAGATATTATGGATCCGGTTATATCGTCACTGCGGATCTCTGGACTGTCTGGATATCACAGATATTATGGATCCGGTTATATCGTCACTGCGGATCTCTGGACTGTCTGGATATCACAGATATTATGGATCTGGTTATATCGTCACTGCGGATCTCTAGACTGTCTGGATATCACAGATATTATGGATCCGGTTATATTGTCACTGCGGATCTCTGGACTGTCTGGATATCACAGATATTATGGATCCGGTTATATCGTCACTGCGGATCTCTGGACTGTCTGAATATCACAGATATTATGGATCCGGTTATATCATCACTGCGGATCTCTAGACTGTCTGGATATCACAGATATTATGGATCCGGTTATATCGTCACTGCGGATCTCTAGGCTGTCTGGATATCACAGATATTATGGATCCGGTTATATTGTCACTGCGGATCCCTGGACTGTCTGGATATCACAGATTTTATGGATCCGGTTATATCGTCACTGCGGATCTCTAGACTGTCTGGATATCACAGATATTATGGATCCGGTTATATCGTCACTGCGGATTTCTGGACTGTCCGGATATCATAGATATTATGGATCCGGTTATATCGTTACTGCGGATCTCTGGACTGTCTGGATATCACAGATATTATGAATCCGGTTATATTCTCACTGCGGATCTCTGGACTGTCTGGATATCACAGATATTATGGATCCGGTTATATCGTCACTGCGGATCTCTGGACTGTCTGGATATCACAGATATTATGGATCCGGTTATATTCTCACTGCGGATCTCTGGACTGTCTGGATATCACAGATATTATGGATCCGGTTATATCGTCACTGCGGATCTCTAGACTGTCTTGATATCACAGATATTATGAATCCGGTTATATTCTCACTGCGGATCTCTGGACTGTCTGGATATCACAGATATTATGGATCCGGTTATATCGTCACTGCGGATCTCTGGACTGTCTGGATATCACAGATATTATGGATCCGGTTATATCGTCACTGCGGATCTCTGGACTGTCTGGATATGACAGATATTATGGATCCGGTTATATCGTCACTGCGGATCTCTGGACTGTCTGGATATCACAGATATTATGGATCTGGTTATATCGTCACTGCGGATCTCTAGACTGTCTGGATATCACAGATATTATGGATCCGGTTATATTGTCACTGCGGATCTCTGGACTGTCTGGATATCACAGATATTATGGATCCGGTTATATCGTCACTGCGGATCTCTGGACTGTCTGGATATCACAGATATTATGGATCCGGTTATATCGTCACTGCGGATCTCTAGGCTGTCTGGATATCACAGATATTATGGATCCGGTTATATTGTCACTGCGGATCCCTGGACTGTCTGGATATCACAGATTTTATGGATCCGGTTATATCGTCACTGCGGATCTCTAGACTGTCTGGATATCACAGATATTATGGATCTGGTTATATCGTCACTGCGGATCTCTGGACTGTCCGGATATCACAGATATTATGGATCCGGTTATATCGTCACTGCGGATCTCTGGACTGTCTGGATATCACAGATATTATGAATCCGGTTATATTCTCACTGCGGATCTCTGGACTGTCTGGATATCACAGATATTATGGATCCGGTTATATCGTCACTGCGGATCTCTGGACTGTCTGGATATCACAGGTATTATGGATCCGGCTATATCATCACTGCGGATCTCTAGACTGTCTGGATATCACAGATATTATGGATCCGGTTATATCGTCACTGCGGATCTCTAGACTGTCTGGATATCACAGATATTATGGATCCGGTTATATCGTCACTGCGGATCTCTGGACTGTCCGGATATCACAGATATTATGGATCCGGTTATATCGTCACTGCGGATCTCTGGACCACTGCAGATCTCTGGACTGTCTGGATATCACAGAGATTATGAATCTGGTTATATTCTCACTGCGGATCTCTAGACTGTCTGGATATCACAGATATTATGGATCCGGTTATATCGTCACTGCGGATCTCTGGACTGTCTGGATATCACAGATATTATGGATCCGGCTATATCATCACTGCGGATCTCTAGACTGTCTGGATATCACAGATATTATGGATCCGGTTATATCGTCACTGCGGATCTCTGGACTGTCTGGATATCATATATATTATGGATCCGGTTATATCGTCACTGCAGATCTCTAGACTGTCTGGATATCACAGATATTATGGATCCGGTTATATCGTCACTGCGGATCTCTAGACTGTCTGGATATCACAGATATTATGGATCCAGTTATATCGTCACTGCGGATCTCTAGACTGTCTGGATATCATATATATTATGGATCCGGTTATATCGTCACTGCGGATCCCTGGACTGTCTGGATATCATATATATTATGGATCCGGTTATATCGTCACTGCAGATCTCTAGACTGTCTGGATATCACAGATATTATGGATCCGGTTATATCGTCACTGCGGATCTCTGGACTGTCCGGATATCACAGATATTATGGATCCGGTTATATCGTCACTGCGGATCTCTGGACTGTCTGGATATCACAGATATTATGAATCCGGTTATATTCTCACTGCGGATCTCTGGACTGTCTGGATATCACAGATATTATGGATCCGGTTATAGCATCACGGCGGATCTCTAGACTGTCTGGATATCACAGATATTATGGATCCGGTTATATCGTCACTGCGGATCTCTGGACTGTCTGGATATCACAGATATTATGGATCCGGTTATAGCATCACGGCGGATCTCTAGACTGTCTGGATATCACAGATATTATGGATCCGGTTATATCAACACTGCGGATCTCTAGACTGTCTGGATATCACAGATATTATGGATCCGGTTATATCGTCACTGCGGATCTCTAGACTGTCTGGATATCACAGATATTATGAATCCGGTTATATTCTCACTGCGGATCTCTGGACTGTCTGGATATCACAGATATTATGGATCTGGTTATATCGTCACTGCGGATCTCTGGACTGTCTGGATATCACAGATATTATGGATCCGGTTATATCGTCACTGCGGATCTCTGGACTGTCTGGATATGACAGATATTATGGATCCGGTTATATCGTCACTGCGGATCTCTGGACTGTCTGGATATCACAGATATTATGGATCCGGTTATATTCTCACTGCGGATCTCTGGACTGTCTGGATATCACAGATATTATGGATCCGGTTATATCGTCACTGCGGATCTCTAGACTGTCTGGATATCACAGATATTATGGATCCGGTTATATCGTCACTGCGGATCCCTGGACTGTCTGGATATCACAGATTTTATGGATCCGGTTATATCGTCACTGCGGATCTCTAGACTGTCTGGATATCACAGATATTATGGATCCGGTTATATCGTCACTGCGGATCTCTGGACTGTCTGGATATCACAGATATTATGGATCCGGTTATATCGTCACTGCGGATCTCTGGACTGTCTGGATGTCACAGATATTATGAATCCGGTTATATCGTCACTGCGGATCTCTAGACTGTCTGGATATCACAGATATTATGGATCCGGTTATATCGTCACTGCGGATCTCTAGACTGTCTGAATATCACAGATATTATGGATCCGGTTATATCGTCACTGCGGATCTCTGGACTGTCTGGATATCACAGATATTATGGATCCGGTTATATCGTCACTGCGGATCTCTAGACTGTCTGAATATCACAGATATTATGGATCCGGTTATATCGTCACTGCGGATCTCTGGACTGTCTGGATATCACAGATATTATGGATCCGGTTATATCGTCACTGCGTATCTCTAGACTGTCTGGATATCACAGATATTATGGATCCGGTTATATCGTCACTGCAGATCTCTGGACTGTCTGGATATCACAGATATTATGGATCCGGTTATATCGTCACTGCGGATCTCTAGACTGTCTGGTTATCACAGATATTATGGATCCGGTTATATCGTCACTGCGGATCTCTGGACTGTCTGGATATCACAGATATTATGGATCCGTTTATATCGTCACTGCGGATCCCTGGACTGTCTGGATAGCACAGATTTTATGGATCCGGTTATATCGTCACTGCGTATCTCTAGACTGTCTGGATATCACAGATATTATGGATCCGGTTATATCGTCACTGCGGATCTCTGGTCTGTCTGGATATCACAGATATTATGGATCCGGTTATATCGTCACTGCAGATCTCTGGACTGTCTGGATATCACAGATATTATGGATCCGGTTATATCGTCACTGCGGATCTCTGGACTGTCTGGATATCACAGATATTATGGATCCGGTTATATCGTCACTGCGGATCTCTAGACTGTCTGGATATCACAGATATTATGAATCCGGTTATATCATCACTGCGGATCTCTAGGCTGTCTGGATATCACAGATATTATGGATCCGGTTATATCGTCACTGCAGATCTCTGGACCACTGCAGATCTCTGGACTGTCTGGATATCACAGATATTATGAATCCGGTTATATTCTCACTGCGGATCTCTGGACTGTCTGGATATCACAGATATT
This sequence comes from Rhinoderma darwinii, assembly GCF_050947455.1. Classification (NCBI taxonomy): domain Eukaryota; kingdom Metazoa; phylum Chordata; class Amphibia; order Anura; family Rhinodermatidae; genus Rhinoderma; species Rhinoderma darwinii. Next base: position 83,998 of record NW_027461718.1, read on the forward strand.
ATGGATCCGGTTATATCGTCACTGCGGATCTCTGGACTGCCTGGATATCACAGATATTATGGATCCGGCTATATCATCACTGCGGATCTCTAGACTGTCTGGATATCACAGATATTATGGATCCGGTTATATCATCACTGCGGATCTCTAGACTGTCTGGATATCACAGATATTATGGATCCGGTTATATCGTCACTGCGGATCTCTGGACTGTCTGGATATCATATATATTATGGATCCGGTTATATCGTCACTGCAGATCTCTAGACTGTCTGGATATCACAGATATTATGGATCCGGTTATATCGTCACTGCGGATCTCTAGACTGTCTGGATATCACAGATATTATGGATCCGGTTATATCGTCACTGCGGATCTCTGGACTGTCTGGATATCACATATATTATGGATCCGGTTATATCGTCACTGCGGATCTCTGGACTGTCTGGATATCACAGATATTATGGATCCGGTTGTATTCTCACTGCGGATCTCTGGACTGTCTGAATATCACAGATATTATGGATCCGGTTATATCATCACTGCGGATCTCTAGACTGTCTGGATATCACAGATATTATGGATCCGGTTATATCGTCACTGCGGATCTCTAGGCTGTCTGGATATCACAGATATTATGGATCCGGTTATTTTGTCACTGCGGATCTCTGGACTGTCTGGATATCACAGATTTTATGGATCCGGTTATATCGTCACTGCGGATCTCTAGACTGTCTGGATATCACAGATATTATAGATCCGGTTATATCGTCACTGCGGATCTCTGGACTGTCTGGATATCACAGATATTATGAATCCGGTTATATTCTCACTGCGGATCTCTGGACTGTCTGGATATCACAGATATTATGGATCCGGTTATATCGTCACTGCGGATCTCTGGACCACTGCAGATCTCTGGACTGTCTGGATATCACAGATATTATGAATCCGGTTATATTCTCACTGCGGATCTCTGGACTGTCTGGATATCACAGATATTATGGATCCGGTTATATCGTCACTGCGGATCTCTGGACTGTCTGGATATCACAGATATTATGGATCCGGCTATATCATCACTGCGGATCTCTAGACTGTCTGGATATCACAGATATTATGGATCCGGTTATATCATCACTGCGGATCTCAAGACTGTCTGGATATCACAGATATTATGGATCCGGTTATATCGTCACTGCGGATCTCTGGACTGTCTGGATATCACAGATATTATGGATCCGGTTATATCGTCACTGCGGATCTCTAGACTGTCTGGATATCACAGATATTATGGATCCGGTTATATCGTCACTGCGGATCTCTGGACTGTCTGGATATCACATATATTATGGATCCGGTTATATCGTCACTGCGGATCTCTGGACTGTCTGGATATCACAGATATTATGGATCCGGTTGTATTCTCACTGCGGATCTCTGGACTGTCTGAATATCACAGATATTATGGATCCGGTTATATCATCACTGCGGATCTCTAGACTGTCTGGATATCACAGATATTATGGATCCGGTTATATCGTCACTGCGGATCTCTAGGCTGTCTGGATATCACAGATATTATGGATCCGGTTATTTTGTCACTGCGGATCTCTGGACTGTCTGGATATCACAGATTTTATGGATCCGGTTATATCGTCACTGCGGATCTCTAGACTGTCTGGATATCACAGATATTATGGATCCGGTTATATCGTCACTGCGGATCTCTGGACTGTCTGGATATCACAGATATTATGAATCCGGTTATATTCTCACTGCGGATCTCTGGACTGTCTGGATATCACAGATATTATGGATCCGGTTATATCGTCACTGCGGATCTCTGGACCACTGCAGATCTCTGGACTGTCTGGATATCACAGATATTATGAATCCGGTTATATTCTCACTGCGGATCTCTGGACTGTCTGGATATCAGATATTATGGATCCGGTTATATCGTCACTGCAGATCTCTGGACTGTCTGGATATCACAGATATTATGGATCCGGCTATATCATCACTGCGGATCTCTAGACTGTCTGGATATCACAGATATTATGGATCCGGTTATATCGTCACTGCGGATCTCTGGACTGTCTGGATATCATATATATTATGGATCCGGTTATATCGTCACTGCAGATCTCTAGACTGTCTGGATATCACAGATATTATGGATCCGGCTATATCATCACTGCGGATCTCTAGACTGTCTGGATATCACAGATATTATGGATCCGGTTATATCGTCACTGCGGATCTCTGGACTGTCTGGATATCATATATATTATGGATCCGGTTATATCGTCACTGCAGATCTCTAGACTGTCTGGATATCACAGATATTATGGATCCGGTTATATCGTCACTGCGGATCTCTGGACTGTCTGGATATCACAGATATTATGGTTCCGGTTATATCATTACTGCGGATCTCTAGACTGTCTGGATATCACAGATATTATGGATCCGGTTATATCGTCACTGCGGATCTCTGGACTGTCTGGATATCATATATATTATGGATCCGGTTATATCGTCACTGCAGATCTCTAGACTGTCTGGATATCACAGATATTATGGATCCGGTTATATCGTCACTGCGGATCTCTGGACTGTCTGGATATCATATATATTATGGATCCGGTTATATCGTCACTGCAGATCTCTAGACTGTCTGGATATCACAGATATTATGGATCCGGTTATATCGTCACTGCGGATCTCTGGACTGTCTGGATATCACAGATATTATGGATCCGGTTATATCATTACTGCGGATCTCTAGACTGTCTGGATATCACAGATATTATGGATCCGGTTATATCATCACGGCGGATCTCTAGACTGTCTGGATATCACAGATATTATGGATCCGGTTATATCATCACGGCGGATCTCTAGACTGTCTGGATATCATATATATTATGGATCCGGTTATATCGTCACTGCAGATCTCTAGACTGTCTGGATATCACAGATATTATGGATCCGGTTATATCAACACTGCGGATCTCTAGACTGTCTGGATATCACAGATATTATGGATCCGGTTATATCGTCACTGCGGATCTCTGGACTGTCTGGATATCACAGATATTATGGATCCGGTTATATTCTCACTGCGGATCTCTGGACTGTCTGGATATCACAGATATTATGGATCTGGTTATATCGTCACTGCAGATCTCTGGACTGTCTGGATATCACAGATATTATGGATCCGGTTATATTCTCACTGCGGATCTCTGGACTGTCTGAATATCACAGATATTATGGATCCGGTTATATCATCACTGCGGATCTCTAGACTGTCTGGATATCACAGATATTATGGATCCGGTTATATCATCACTGCAGATCTCTGGACTGTCTGGATATCACAGATATTATGGATCCGGTTATATAGTCACTGCGGATCTCTAGACTGTCTGGATATCACAGATATTATGGATCCGGTTATATAGTCACTGCGGATCTCTAGACTGTCTGAAAATCACAGATATTATGGATCCGGTTATATCGTCACTGCGGATCTTTAGACTGTCTGGATAACACAGATATTATGGATCCGGTTATATCGTCACTGCGGATCTCTAGACTGTCTGGATATCACAGATATTATGGATCCGGTTATATTCTCACTGCGGTTCTCTGGACTGTCTGGATATCACATATATTATGGATCCGGTTATATCGTCACCGCGGATCTCTAGACTGTCCGGATATCACAGATATTATGGATCCGGTTATATCGTCACTGCGGATCTCTGGACTGTCTGGATATCACAGATATTATGGATCCGGTTATATCGTCACTGCGGATCTCTCGACTGTCCGGATATCACAGATATTATGGATCCGGTTATATCGTCACTGCAGATCTCTGGACTGTCTGGATATCACAGATATTATGGTTCCGGTTATATCATCACTGCGGATCTCTAGACTATCTGGATATCACAGATATTATGGATCCGGTTATATCGTCACTGCGGATCTCTGGACTGTCTGGATATCACAGATATTATGGATCCGGTTATATCGTCACTGCGGATCTCTAGACTGTCTGGATATCACAGATATTATAGATCCGGTTATATCGTCACTGCGGATCTCTAGACTGTCTGGATATCACAGATATTATGGATCCGGTTATATCGTCACTGCGGATCTCTGGACTGTCTGGATATCACAGATATTATGGATCCGGTTATATCGTCACTGCGGATCTCTGGACTGTCTGGATATCACAGATATTATGGATCCGGTTATATCGTCACTGCGGATCTCTAGACTGTCTGGATATCACAGATATTATGGATCCGGTTATATCGTCACTGCGGATCTCTGGACTGTCTGGATATCACAGATATTATGGATCCGGCTATATCATCACTGCGGATCTCTAGACTGTCTGGATATCACAGATATTATGGATCCGGTTATATCGTCACTGCGGATCTCTGGACTGTCTGGATATCATATATATTATGGATCCGGTTATATCGTCACTGCAGATCTCTAGACTGTCTGGATATCACAGATATTATGGATCCGGTTATATCGACACTGCGGATCTCTGGACTGTCTGGATATCATATATATTATGGATCCGGTTATATCGTCACTGCAGATCTCTAGACTGTCTGGATATCACAGATATTATGGATCCGGTTATATCGTCACTGCGGATCTCTGGACTGTCTGGATATCACAGATATTATGGATCCGGTTATATCATCACGGCGGATCTCTAGACTGTCTGGATATCACAGATATTATGGATCCGGTTATATCATCACGGCGGATCTCTAGACTGTCTGGATATCACAGATATTATGGATCCGGTTATATCGTCACTGCGGATCTCTGGACTGTCTGGATATCATATATATTATGGATCCGGTTATATCGTCACTGCAGATCTCTAGACTATCTGGATATCACAGATATTATGGATCTGGTTATATCAACACTGCGGATCTCTAGACTGTCTGGATATCACAGATATTATGGATCCGGTTATATCGTCACTGCGGATCCCTGGACTGTCTGGATATCACAGATATTATGGATCCGGTTATATCGTCACTGCGGATCTCTGGACTGTCTGGATATCACAGATATTATGGATCCGGTTATATCGTCACTGCGGATCTCTGGACTGTCTGGATATGACAGATATTATGGATCCGGTTATATCGTCACTGCGGATCTCTGGACTGTCTGGATATCACAGATATTATGGATCTGGTTATATCGTCACTGCGGATCTCTAGACTGTCTGGATATCACAGATATTATGGATCCGGTTATATTGTCACTGCGGATCTCTGGACTGTCTGGATATCAGAGATATTATGGATCCGGTTATATCGTCACTGCGGATCTATGGACTGTCTGGATATCACAGATATTATGGATCCGGTTATATCGTCACTGCGGATCTCTAGACTGTCTGAAAATCACAGATATTATGGATCCGGTTATATCGTCACTGCGGATCTCTGGACTGTCTAGATATCACAGATATTATGGATCCGGTTATATCGTCACTGCGGATCTCTAGACTGTCTGAAAATCACAGATATTATGGATCCGGTTATATCGTCACTGCGGATCTTTAGACTGTCTGGATATCACAGATATTATGGATCCGGTTATATCGTCACTGCGGATCTCTAGACTGTCCGGATATCACAGATATTATGGATCCAGTTATATCGTCACTGCGGATCTCTGGACTGTCCGGATATCACAGATATTATGGATCCGGTTATATCGTCACTGCGGATCTCTGGACTGTCTGGATATCACAGATATTATGGATCCGGTTATATCGTCACTGCGGATCTCTGGACTGTCTGGATATCACAGATATTATGGATCTGGTTATATCGTCACTGCGGATCTCTAGACTGTCTGGATATCACAGATATTATGGATCCGGTTATATTGTCACTGCGGATCTCTGGACTGTCTGGATATCACAGATATTATGGATCCGGTTATATCGTCACTGCGGATCTCTGGACTGTCTGAATATCACAGATATTATGGATCCGGTTATATCATCACTGCGGATCTCTAGACTGTCTGGATATCACAGATATTATGGATCCGGTTATATCGTCACTGCGGATCTCTAGGCTGTCTGGATATCACAGATATTATGGATCCGGTTATATTGTCACTGCGGATCCCTGGACTGTCTGGATATCACAGATTTTATGGATCCGGTTATATCGTCACTGCGGATCTCTAGACTGTCTGGATATCACAGATATTATGGATCCGGTTATATCGTCACTGCGGATTTCTGGACTGTCCGGATATCATAGATATTATGGATCCGGTTATATCGTTACTGCGGATCTCTGGACTGTCTGGATATCACAGATATTATGAATCCGGTTATATTCTCACTGCGGATCTCTGGACTGTCTGGATATCACAGATATTATGGATCCGGTTATATCGTCACTGCGGATCTCTGGACTGTCTGGATATCACAGATATTATGGATCCGGTTATATTCTCACTGCGGATCTCTGGACTGTCTGGATATCACAGATATTATGGATCCGGTTATATCGTCACTGCGGATCTCTAGACTGTCTTGATATCACAGATATTATGAATCCGGTTATATTCTCACTGCGGATCTCTGGACTGTCTGGATATCACAGATATTATGGATCCGGTTATATCGTCACTGCGGATCTCTGGACTGTCTGGATATCACAGATATTATGGATCCGGTTATATCGTCACTGCGGATCTCTGGACTGTCTGGATATGACAGATATTATGGATCCGGTTATATCGTCACTGCGGATCTCTGGACTGTCTGGATATCACAGATATTATGGATCTGGTTATATCGTCACTGCGGATCTCTAGACTGTCTGGATATCACAGATATTATGGATCCGGTTATATTGTCACTGCGGATCTCTGGACTGTCTGGATATCACAGATATTATGGATCCGGTTATATCGTCACTGCGGATCTCTGGACTGTCTGGATATCACAGATATTATGGATCCGGTTATATCGTCACTGCGGATCTCTAGGCTGTCTGGATATCACAGATATTATGGATCCGGTTATATTGTCACTGCGGATCCCTGGACTGTCTGGATATCACAGATTTTATGGATCCGGTTATATCGTCACTGCGGATCTCTAGACTGTCTGGATATCACAGATATTATGGATCTGGTTATATCGTCACTGCGGATCTCTGGACTGTCCGGATATCACAGATATTATGGATCCGGTTATATCGTCACTGCGGATCTCTGGACTGTCTGGATATCACAGATATTATGAATCCGGTTATATTCTCACTGCGGATCTCTGGACTGTCTGGATATCACAGATATTATGGATCCGGTTATATCGTCACTGCGGATCTCTGGACTGTCTGGATATCACAGATATTATGGATCCGGCTATATCATCACTGCGGATCTCTAGACTGTCTGGATATCACAGATATTATGGATCCGGTTATATCGTCACTGCGGATCTCTAGACTGTCTGGATATCACAGATATTATGGATCCGGTTATATCGTCACTGCGGATCTCTGGACTGTCCGGATATCACAGATATTATGGATCCGGTTATATCGTCACTGCGGATCTCTGGACCACTGCAGATCTCTGGACTGTCTGGATATCACAGAGATTATGAATCTGGTTATATTCTCACTGCGGATCTCTAGACTGTCTGGATATCACAGATATTATGGATCCGGTTATATCGTCACTGCGGATCTCTGGACTGTCTGGATATCACAGATATTATGGATCCGGCTATATCATCACTGCGGATCTCTAGACTGTCTGGATATCACAGATATTATGGATCCGGTTATATCGTCACTGCGGATCTCTGGACTGTCTGGATATCATATATATTATGGATCCGGTTATATCGTCACTGCAGATCTCTAGACTGTCTGGATATCACAGATATTATGGATCCGGTTATATCGTCACTGCGGATCTCTAGACTGTCTGGATATCACAGATATTATGGATCCAGTTATATCGTCACTGCGGATCTCTAGACTGTCTGGATATCATATATATTATGGATCCGGTTATATCGTCACTGCGGATCCCTGGACTGTCTGGATATCATATATATTATGGATCCGGTTATATCGTCACTGCAGATCTCTAGACTGTCTGGATATCACAGATATTATGGATCCGGTTATATCGTCACTGCGGATCTCTGGACTGTCCGGATATCACAGATATTATGGATCCGGTTATATCGTCACTGCGGATCTCTGGACTGTCTGGATATCACAGATATTATGAATCCGGTTATATTCTCACTGCGGATCTCTGGACTGTCTGGATATCACAGATATTATGGATCCGGTTATAGCATCACGGCGGATCTCTAGACTGTCTGGATATCACAGATATTATGGATCCGGTTATATCGTCACTGCGGATCTCTGGACTGTCTGGATATCACAGATATTATGGATCCGGTTATAGCATCACGGCGGATCTCTAGACTGTCTGGATATCACAGATATTATGGATCCGGTTATATCAACACTGCGGATCTCTAGACTGTCTGGATATCACAGATATTATGGATCCGGTTATATCGTCACTGCGGATCTCTAGACTGTCTGGATATCACAGATATTATGAATCCGGTTATATTCTCACTGCGGATCTCTGGACTGTCTGGATATCACAGATATTATGGATCTGGTTATATCGTCACTGCGGATCTCTGGACTGTCTGGATATCACAGATATTATGGATCCGGTTATATCGTCACTGCGGATCTCTGGACTGTCTGGATATGACAGATATTATGGATCCGGTTATATCGTCACTGCGGATCTCTGGACTGTCTGGATATCACAGATATTATGGATCCGGTTATATTCTCACTGCGGATCTCTGGACTGTCTGGATATCACAGATATTATGGATCCGGTTATATCGTCACTGCGGATCTCTAGACTGTCTGGATATCACAGATATTATGGATCCGGTTATATCGTCACTGCGGATCTCTGGACTGTCTGGATGTCACAGATATTATGAATCCGGTTATATCGTCACTGCGGATCTCTAGACTGTCTGGATATCACAGATTTTATGGATCCGGTTATATCGTCACTGCGGATCTCTAGACTGTCTGGATATCACAGATATTATGGATCCGGTTATATCGTCACTGCGGATCTCTGGACTGTCTGGATATCACAGATATTATGGATCCGGTTATATCGTCACTGCGGATCTCTGGACTGTCTGGATGTCACAGATATTATGAATCCGGTTATATCGTCACTGCGGATCTCTAGACTGTCTGGATATCACAGATATTATGGATCCGGTTATATCGTCACTGCGGATCTCTAGACTGTCTGAATATCACAGATATTATGGATCCGGTTATATCGTCACTGCGGATCTCTGGACTGTCTGGATATCACAGATATTATGGATCCGGTTATATCGTCACTGCGGATCTCTAGACTGTCTGAATATCACAGATATTATGGATCCGGTTATATCGTCACTGCGGATCTCTGGACTGTCTGGATATCACAGATATTATGGATCCGGTTATATCGTCACTGCGTATCTCTAGACTGTCTGGATATCACAGATATTATGGATCCGGTTATATCGTCACTGCGGATCTCTGGACTGTCTGGATATCACAGATATTATGGATCCGGTTATATCGTCACTGCGGATCTCTGGACTGTCTAGATATCACAGATATTATGGATCCGGTTATATCGTCACTGCGGATCTCTAGACTGTCTGGTTATCACAGATATTATGGATCCGGTTATATCGTCACTGCGGATCTCTGGACTGTCTGGATATCACAGATATTATGGATCCGTTTATATCGTCACTGCGGATCCCTGGACTGTCTGGATAGCACAGATTTTATGGATCCGGTTATATCGTCACTGCGTATCTCTAGACTGTCTGGATATCACAGATATTATGGATCCGGTTATATCGTCACTGCGGATCTCTGGTCTGTCTGGATATCACAGATATTATGGATCCGGTTATATCGTCACTGCAGATCTCTGGACTGTCTGGATATCACAGATATTATGGATCCGGTTATATCGTCACTGCGGATCTCTGGACTGTCTGGATATCACAGATATTATGGATCCGGTTATATCGTCACTGCGGATCTCTAGACTGTCTGGATATCACAGATATTATGAATCCGGTTATATCATCACTGCGGATCTCTAGGCTGTCTGGATATCACAGATATTATGGATCCGGTTATATCGTCACTGCAGATCTCTGGACCACTGCAGATCTCTGGACTGTCTGGATATCACAGATATTATGAATCCGGTTATATTCTCACTGCGGATCTCTGGACTGTCTGGATATCACAGATATTATGGATCCGGTTATATCGTCACTGCGGATCTCTGGACTGCCTGGATATCACAGATATTATGGATCCGGCTATATCATCACTGCGGATCTCTAGACTGTCTGGATATCACAGATATTATGGATCCGGTTATATCATCACTGCGGATCTCTAGACTGTCTGGATATCACAGATATTATGGATCCGGTTATATCGTCACTGCGGATCTCTGGACTGTCTGGATATCATATATATTATGGATCCGGTTATATCGTCACTGCAGATCTCTAGACTGTCTGGATATCACAGATATTATGGATCCGGTTATATCGTCACTGCGGATCTCTAGACTGTCTGGATATCACAGATATTATGGATCCGGTTATATCGTCACTGCGGATCTCTGGACTGTCTGGATATCACATATATTATGGATCCGGTTATATCGTCACTGCGGATCTCTGGACTGTCTGGATATCACAGATATTATGGATCCGGTTGTATTCTCACTGCGGATCTCTGGACTGTCTGAATATCACAGATATTATGGATCCGGTTATATCATCACTGCGGATCTCTAGACTGTCTGGATATCACAGATATTATGGATCCGGTTATATCGTCACTGCGGATCTCTAGGCTGTCTGGATATCACAGATATTATGGATCCGGTTATTTTGTCACTGCGGATCTCTGGACTGTCTGGATATCACAGATTTTATGGATCCGGTTATATCGTCACTGCGGATCTCTAGACTGTCTGGATATCACAGATATTATGGATCCGGTTATATCGTCACTGCGGATCTCTGGACTGTCTGGATATCACAGATATTATGAATCCGGTTATATTCTCACTGCGGATCTCTGGACTGTCTGGATATCACAGATATTATGGATCCGGTTATATCGTCACTGCGGATCTCTGGACCACTGCAGATCTCTGGACTGTCTGGATATCACAGATATTATGAATCCGGTTATATTCTCACTGCGGATCTCTGGACTGTCTGGATATCACAGATATTATGGATCCGGTTATATCGTCACTGCGGATCTCTGGACTGTCTGGATATCACAGATATTATGGATCCGGCTATATCATCACTGCGGATCTCTAGACTGTCTGGATATCACAGATATTATGGATCCGGTTATATCATCACTGCGGATCTCAAGACTGTCTGGATATCACAGATATTATGGATCCGGTTATATCGTCACTGCGGATCTCTGGACTGTCTGGATATCATATATATTATGGATCCGGTTATATCGTCACTGCAGATCTCTAGACTGTCTGGATATCACAGATATTATGGATCCGGTTATATCGTCACTGCGGATCTCTAGACTGTCTGGATATCACAGATATTATGGATCCGGTTATATCGTCACTGCGGATCTCTGGACTGTCTGGATATCACATATATTATGGATCCGGTTATATCGTCACTGCGGATCTCTGGACTGTCTGGATATCACAGATATTATGGATCCGGTTGTATTCTCACTGCGGATCTCTGGACTGTCTGAATATCACAGATATTATGGATCCGGTTATATCATCACTGCGGATCTCTAGACTGTCTGGATATCACAGATATTATGGATCCGGTTATATCGTCACTGCGGATCTCTAGGCTGTCTGGATATCACAGATATTATGGATCCGGTTATTTTGTCACTGCGGATCTCTGGACTGTCTGGATATCACAGATTTTATGGATCCGGTTATATCGTCACTGCGGATCTCTAGACTGTCTGGATATCACAGATATTATGGATCCGGTTATATCGTCACTGCGGATCTCTGGACTGTCTGGATATCACAGATATTATGAATCCGGTTATATTCTCACTGCGGATCTCTGGACTGTCTGGATATCACAGATATTATGGATCCGGTTATATCGTCACTGCGGATCTCTGGACCACTGCAGATCTCTGGACTGTCTGGATATCACAGATATTATGAATCCGGTTATATTCTCACTGCGGATCTCTGGACTGTCTGGATATCAGATATTATGGATCCGGTTATATCGTCACTGCGGATCTCTGGACTGTCTGGATATCACAGATATTATGGATCCGGCTATATCATCACTGCGGATCTCTAGACTGTCTGGATATCACAGATATTATGGATCCGGTTATATCGTCACTGCGGATCTCTGGACTGTCTGGATATCATATATATTATGGATCCGGTTATATCGTCACTGCAGATCTCTAGACTGTCTGGATATCACAGATATTATGGATCCGGTTATATCGTCACTGCGGATCTCTAGACTGTCTGGATATCACAGATATTATGGATCCGGTTATATCGTCACTGCGGATCTCTGGACTGTCTGGATATTATATATATTATGGATCCGGTTATATCGTCACTGCAGATCTCTAGACTGTCTGGATATCACAGATATTATGGATCCGGTTATATCGTCACTGCGGATCTCTGGACTGTCTGGATATTATATATATTATGGATCCGGTTATATCGTCACTGCAGATCTCTAGACTGTCTGGATATCACAGATATTATGGATCCGGTTATATCGTCACTGCGGATCTCTAGACTGTCTGGATATCACAGATATTATGAATCCGGTTATATCGTCACTGCGGATCTCTGGACTGTCTGGATATCACAGATATTATGGATCTGGTTATATCGTCACTGCGGATCTCTGGACTGTCTGGATATCACAGATATTATGGATCCGGTTATATCGTCACTGCGGATCTCTGGACTGTCTGGATATGACAGATATTATGGATCCGGTTATATCGTCACTGCGGATCTCTGGACTGTCTGGATATCACAGATATTATGGATCCGGTTATATTCTCACTGCGGATCTCTGGACTGTCTGGATATCACAGATATTATGGATCCGGTTATATCGTCACTGCGGATCTCTAGACTGTCTGGATATCACAGATATTATGGATCCGGTTATATCGTCACTGCGGATCCCTGGACTGTCTGGATATCACAGATTTTATGGATCCGGTTATATCGTCACTGCGGATCTCTAGACTGTCTGGATATCACAGATATTATGGATCCGGTTATATCGTCACTGCAGATCTCTGGACTGTCTGGATATCACAGATATTATGGATCCGGTTATATCATCACTGCGGATCTCTGGACTGTCTGGATGTCACAGATATTATGAATCCGGTTATATTCTCACTGCGGATCTCTGGACTGTCTGGATATCACAGATATTATGGATCCGGTTATATCGTCACTGCGGATCTCTAGACTGTCTGAATATCACAGATATTATGGATCCGGTTATATCGTCACTGCGGATCTCTGGACTGTCTGGATATCACAGATATTATGGATCCGGTTATATCGTCACTGCGGATCTCTAGACTGTCTGAATATCACAGATATTATGGATCCGGTTATATCGTCACTGCGGATCTCTGGACTGTCTGGATATCACAGATATTATGGATCCGGTTATATCGTCACTGCGGATCTCTAGACTGTCTAGATATCACAGATATTATCGATCCGTTTATATCGTCACTGCAGATCTCTGGACTGTCTGGATATCACAGATATTATGGATCCGGTTATATCGTCACTGCCTATCTCTAGACTGTCTGGATATCACAGATATTATGGATCCGGTTATATTGTCACTGCGGATCTCTGGACTGTCTGGATATCACAGATATTATGGATCCGGTTATATTGTCACTGCGGATCTCTAGACTGTCTGGATATCACAGATATTATGGATCCGGTTATAGCATCACGGCGGATCTCTAGACTGTCTGGATATCACAGATATTATGGATCCGGTTATATCGTCACTGCGGATCTCTGGACTGTCTGGATATCACAGATATTATGGATCCGGTTATATCAACACTGCGGATCTCTAGACTGTCTGGATATCACAGATATTATGGATCCGGTTATATCGTCACTGCGGATCTCTAGACTGTCTGGATATCACAGATATTATGAATCCGGTTATATTCTCACTGCGGATCTCTGGACTGTCTGGATATCACAGCTATTATGGATCTGGTTATATCGTCACTGCGGATCTCTGGACTGTCTGGATATCACAGATATTATGGATCCGGTTATATCGTCACTGCGGATCTCTGGACTGTCTGGATATGACAGATATTATGGATCCGGTTATATCGTCACTGCGGATCTCTGGACTGTCTGGATATCACAGATATTATGGATCCGGTTATATTCTCACTGCGGATCTCTGGACTGTCTGGATATCACAGATATTATGGATCCGGTTATATCGTCACTGCGGATCTCTAGACTGTCTGGATATCACAGATATTATGGATCCGGTTATATCGTCACTGCGGATCTCTGGACTGTCTGGATATCACAGATATTATGGATCCGGTTATATCGTCACTGCGGATCCCTGGACTGTCTGGATATCACAGATTTTATGGATCCGGTTATATCGTCACTGCGGATCTCTAGACTGTCTGGCTATCACAGATATTATGGATCCGGTTATATCGTCACTGCGGATCTCTGGACTGTCTGGATGTCACAGATATTATGAATCCGGTTATATTCTCACTGCGGATCTCTGGACTGTCTGGATATCACAGATATTATGGATCCGGTTATATCGTCACTGCGGATCTCTAGACTGTCTGAATATCACAGATATTATGGATCCGGTTATATCGTCACTGCGGATCTCTGGACTGTCTGGATATCACAGATATTATGGATCCGGTTATATCGTCACTGCGGATCTCTAGACTGTCTGAATATCACAGATATTATGGATCCGGTTATATCGTCACTGCGGATCTCTGGACTTTCTGGATATCACAGATATTATGGATCCGGTTATATCGTCACTGCGGATCTCTAGACTGTCTAGATATCGCAGATATTATGAATCCGGTTATATCGTCACTGCAGATCTCTGGACTGTCTGGATATCACAGATATTATGGATCCGGTTATATCGTCACTGCAGATCTCTGGACTGTCTGGATATCACAGATATTATGGATCCGGTTATATAGTCACTGCGGATCTCTAGACTGTCTGGATATCACAGATATTATGGATCCGGTTAGATCGTCACTGCGGATCTCTGGACTGTCTGGATATCACAGATATTATGGATCCGGTTATATCGTCACTGCGGATCTCTAGACTGTCTGGTTATCACAGATATTATGGATCCGGTTATATCGTCACTGCGGATCTCTGGACTGTCTGGATATCACAGATATTATGGATCCGTTTATATCGTCACTGCGGATCCCTGGACTGTCTGGATAGCACAGATTTTATGGATCCGGTTATATCGTCACTGCGGATCTCTAGACTGTCTGGATATGACAGATATTATGGATCCGGTTATATCGTCACCGCAGATCTCTGGACTGTCTGGATATCACAGATATTATGGATCCGGTTATATCGTCACTGCAGATCTCTGGACTCTCTGGATATCACAGATATTATGGATCCGGTTATATCGTCACTGCAGATCTCTGGACTGTCTGGATATCACAGATATTATGGATCCGGTTATATCGTCACTGCGGATCTCTGGACTGTCTGGATATCACAGATATTATGGATCCGGTTATATCGTCACTGCGGATCCCTGGACTGTCTGGATATCACAGATATTATGGATCCGGTTATATCGTCACTGCGGATCTCTGGACTGTCTGGATATGACAGATATTATGGATCCGGTTATATCGTCACTGCGGATCTCTGGACTGTCTGGATATCACAGATATTATGGATCCGGTTATATTCTCACTGCGGATCTCTGGACTGTCTGGATATCACAGATATTATGGATCCGGTTATATCGTCACTGCGGATCTCTAGACTGTCTGGATATCACAGATATTATGGATCCGGTTATATCGTCACTGCGGATCTCTGGACTGTCTGGATATCACAGATATTATGGATCCGGTTATATCATCACTGCGGATCTCTAGACTGTCTGGATATCACAGATATTATGGATCCGGTTATATCGTCACTGCGGATCTCTAGACTGTCTGGATATCACAGATATTATGGATCCGGTTATATTCTCACTGCGGATCTCTGGACTGTCTGGATATCACAGATATTATGGATCTGGTTATATCGTCACTGCGGATCTCTGGACTGTCTGGATATCACAGATATTATGGATCCGGTTATATCGTCACTGCGGATCTCTGGACTGTCTGGATATGACAGATATTATGGATCCGGTTATATCGTCACTGCGGATCTCTGGACTGTCTGGATATCACAGATATTATGGATCCGGTTATATCATCACTGCAGATCACTGGACTGTCTGGATATCACAGATATTATGGATCCGGTTATATCGTCACTGCGGATCTCTGGACTCTCTGGATATCACAGATATTATGGATCCGGTTATATCGTCACTGCAGATCACTGGACTGTCTGGATATCACAGATATTATGGATCCGGTTATATCGTCACTGCGGATCTCTAGACTGTCTGGATATCACAGATATTATGGATCCGGTTATATCGTCACTGCGTATCTCTAGACTGTCTGAATATCACAGATATTATGGATCCGGTTATATCGTCACTGCGGATCTCTGGACTGTCTGGATATCACAGATATTATGGATCCGGTTATATCGTCACTGCGGATCTCTAGACTGTCTAGATATCACAGATATTATGAATCCGGTTGTATCGTCACTGCAGATCTCTAGACTGTCTGGATATCACAGATATTATGGATCCGGTTATATCGTCACTGCGGATCTCTAGACTGTCTAGATATCACAGATATTATGAATCCGGTTGTATCGTCACTGCAGATCTCTAGACTGTCTGGATATCACAGATATTATGGATCCGGTTATATCGTCACTGCAGATCTCTAGACTGTCTGGATATCACAGATATTATGGATCCGGTTATATCGTCACTGCAGATCTCTGGACAGTCTGGATATCACAGATATTATGGATCCGGTTATATCGTCACTGCGGATCTCTGGACTGTCTGGATATCACAGATATTATGGATCCGGTTATATCGTCACTGCGGATCTCTGGACTGTCTAGATATCACAGATATTATGGATCCGGTTATATCGTCACTGCGGATCTCTGGACTGTCTAGATATCACAGATATTATGGATCCGTTTATATCGTCACTGCAGTTCTCTCGACTGTCTGGATATCACAGATATTATGGATCCGGTTATATTGTCACTGCGGATCTCTAGACTGTCTGGTTATCACAGATATTATGGATCCGGTTATATCGTCACTGCGGATCTCTGGACTGTCTGGATATCACATATATTATGGATCCGGTTATATCGTCACTGCGGATCTCTGGACTGTCTGGATATCACAGATATTATGGATCCGGTTGTATTCTCACTGCGGATCTCTGGACTGTCTGAATATCACAGATATTATGGATCCGGTTATATCATCACTGCGGATCTCTGGACTGTCTGGATATCACAGATATTATGGATCCGGTTATATCGTCACTGCAGATCTCTGGACCACTGCAGATCTCTGGACTGTCTGGATATCACAGATATTATGAATCTGGTTATATCGTCACTGCGGATCTCTAGGCTGTCTGGATATCACAGATATTATGGATCCGGTTATATTGTCACTGCGGATCTCTGGACTGTCTGGATATCACAGATTTTATGGATCCGGTTATATCGTCACTGCGGATCTCTAGACTGTCTGGATATCACAGATATTATGTATCCGGTTATATCGTCACTGCGGATCTCTGGACTGTCTGGATATCACAGATATTATGAATCCGGTTATATTCTCACTGCGGATCTCTGGACTGTCTGGATATCACAGATATTATGGATCCGGTTATATCGTCACTGCGGATCTCTGGACCACTGCGGATCTCTGGACTGTCTGGATATCAGATATTATGGATCCGGTTATATCGTCACTGCGGATCTCTGGACTGTCTGGATATCACAGATATTATGGATCCGGCTATATCATCACTGCGGATCTCTAGACTGTCTGGATATCACAGATATTATGGATCCGGTTATGTCGTCACTGCGGATCTCTGGACTGTCTGGATATCATATATATTATGGATCCGGTTATATCGTCACTGCAGATCTCTAGACTGTCTGGATATCACAGATATTATGGATCCGGTTATATCGTCACTGCGGATCTCTAGACTGTCTGGATATCACAGATATTATGGATCCTGTTATATCGTCACTGCGGATCTCTGGACTGTCTGGATATCATATATATTATGGATCCGGTTATATCGTCACTGCGGATCTCTAGACTGTCTGGATATCACAGATATTATGGATCCGGTTATATCGTCACTGCAGATCTCTAGACTGTCTGGATATCACAGATATTATGGATCCGGTTATATCGTCACTGCAGATCTCTAGACTGTCTGGATATCACAGATATTATGGATCCGGTTATATCGTCACTGCGGATATCTGGACTGTCTGGATATCACAGATATTATGGATCCGGTTATATCATCACTGCGGATCTCTAGACTGTCTGGATATCACAGATATTATGGATCCGGTTATATCGTCACTGCGGATCTCTAGACTGTCTGGATATCACAGATATTATGAATCCGGTTATATTCTCACTGCGGATCTCTGGACTGTCTGGATATCACAGATATTATGGATCTGGTTATATCGTCACTGCGGATCTCTGGACTGTCTGGATATCACAGATATTATGGATCCGGTTATATCGTCACTGCGGATCTCTGGACTGTCTGGATATGACAGATATTATGGATCCGGTTATATCGTCACTGCGGATCTCTGGACTGTCTGGATATCACAGATATTATGGATCCGGTTATATTCTCACTGCGGATCTCTGGACTGTCTGGATATCACAGATATTATGGATCCGGTTATATCGTCACTGCGGATCTCTAGACTGTCTGGATATCACAGATATTATGGATCCGGTTATATCGTCACTGCGGATCCCTGGACTGTCTGGATATCACAGATTTTATGGATCCGGTTATATCGTCACTGCGGATCTCTAGACTGTCTGGATATCACAGATATTATGGATCCGGTTATATCGTCACTGCAGATCTCTGGACTGTCTGGATATCACAGATATTATGGATCCGGTTATATCATCACTGCGGATCTCTGGACTGTCTGGATGTCACAGATATTATGAATCCGGTTATATTCTCACTGCGGATCTCTGGACTGTCTGGATATCACAGATATTATGGATCCGGTTATATCGTCACTGCGGATCTCTAGACTGTCTGAATATCACAGATATTATGGATCCGTTTATATCGTCACTGCAGATCTCTGGACTGTCTGGATATCACAGATATTATGGATCCGGTTATATCGTCACTGCGTATCTCTAGACTGTCTGGATATCACAGATATTATGGATCCGGTTATATCGTCACTGCAGATCTCTAGACTGTCTGGATATCACAGATATTATGGATCCGGTTATATCGTCACTGCGGATCTCTAGACTGTCCGGATATCACAGATATTATGGATCCGGTTATATTCTCACTGCGGATCTCTGGACTGTCTGGATATCACAGATATTATGGATCCGGTTATATCAACACTGCGGATCTCTAGACTGTCTGGATATCACAGATATTATGGATCCGGTTATATCGTCACTGCGGATCTCTAGACTGTCTGGATATCACAGATATTATGAATCCGGTTATATTCTCACTGCGGATCTCTGGACTGTCTGGATATCACAGATATTATGGATCTGGTTATATCGTCACTGCGGATCTCTGGACTGTCTGGATATCACAGATATTATGGATCCGGTTATATCGTCACTGCGGATCCCTGGACTGTCTGGATATCACAGATTTTATGGATCCGGTTATATCGTCACTGCGGATCTCTAGACTGTCTGGATGTCACAGATATTATGAATCCGGTTATATTCTCACTGCGGATCTCTGGACTGTCTGGATATCACAGATATTATGGATCCGGTTATATCGTCACTGCGGATCTCTAGACTGTCTGAATATCACAGATATTATGGATCCGGTTATATCGTCACTGCGGATCTCTGGACTGTCTGGATATCACAGATATTATGGATCCGGTTATATCGTCACTGCGGATCTCTAGACTGTCTGGTTATCACAGATATTATGGATCCGGTTATATCGTCACTGCAGATCTCTGGACTGTCTGGATATCACAGATTTTATGGATCCGGTTATATCATCACTGGAGATCTCTGGACTGTCTGGATATCACAGATATTATGGATCCGGTTATATCATCACTGCAGATCACTGGACTGTCTGGATATCACAGATATTATGGATCCGGTTATATCGTCACTGCGGATCTCTGGACTCTCTGGATATCACAGATATTATGGATCCGGTTATATCGTCACTGCAGATCACTGGACTGTCTGGATATCACAGATATTATGGATCCGGTTATATCGTCACTGCGGATCTCTAGACTGTCTGGATATCACAGATATTATGGATCCGGTTATATCGTCACTGCGTATCTCTAGACTGTCTGGATATCACAGATATTATGGATCCGGTTATATCGTCACTGCGGATCTCTGGACTGTCTGGATATCACAGATATTATGGATCCGGTTATATCGTCACTGCGTATCTCTAGACTGTCTGGATATCACAGATATTATGGATCCGGTTATATCGTCACTGTGGATCTCTGGACTGTCTGGATATCACAGATATTATGGATCCGGTTATATCGTCACTGCGGATCTCTGGACTGTCTGGATATCACAGATATTATGGATCCGGTTATATCGTCACTGCGGATCTCTAGACTGTCTGGATATCACAGATATTATGGATCCGGTTATATCGTCACTGCGGATCTCTGGACTGTCTGGATATCACAGATATTATGGATCCGGTTATATCGTCACTGCGGATCTCTGGACTGTCTGGATATCACAGATATTATGGATCCGGTTATATCGTCACTGCGGATCTCTAGACTGTCTGGATATCATATATATTATGGATCCGGTTATATCGTCACTGCGTATCTCTAGACTGTCTGGATATCACAGATATTATGGATCCGTTTATATCGTCACTGCAGATCTCTGGACTGTCTGGATTTCACAGATATTATGGATCCGGTTATATCGTCACTGCGTATCTCTAGACTGTCTGGATAACACAGATATTATGGATCCGGTTATATCGTCACTGCGGATCTCTGGACTGTCCGGATATCACAGATATTATGAATCCGGTTATATCGTCACTGCGGATCTCTGGACTGTCTGGATATCATATATATTATGGATCCGGTTATATCGTCACTGCGGATCTCTAGACTGTCTGGATACCACAGATATTATGGATCCGGTTATATCATCACTGCGGATCTCTAGACTGTCTGGATATCACAGATATTATGGATCCGGTTATATCGTCACTGCGGATCCCTGGACTGTCTGGATATCACAGATATTATGGATCCGGTTATATGGTCACTGCGGATCTCTAGACTGTCTGGATATCACAGATATTATGGATCCGGTTATATCGTCACTGCGGATCTCTAGACTGTTTGGATATCACAGATATTATGGATCCGGTTATATCGTCACTGCGGATCTCTAGACTGTCTGGATATGACAGATATTATGGATCCGGTTATATCGTCACCGCGGATCTCTGGACTGTCTGGATATCATATATATTATGGATCCGGTTATATCGTCACTGCAGATCTCTGGACTCTCTGGATATCACAGATATTATGGATCCGGTTATATCGTCACTGCAGATCTCTGGACTGTCTGGATATCACAGATATTATGGATCCGGTTATATCGTCACTGCAGATCTCTAGACTGTCTGGATATCACAGATATTATGGATCCGGTTATATCGTCACTGAATATATCTCTAGACTGTCTGGATAACACAGATATTATGGATCCGGTTATATCGTCACTGCGGATCTCTGGACTGTCTGAAAATCACAGATATTATGGATCCGGTTATATCGTCACTGCGGATCTCTAGACTGTCTGGATATCACAGATATTAATGGATCCGGTTATATCGTCACTGCGGGTCTCTAGACTGTCTGGATATCACAGATATTATTGATCCGGTTATATCGTCACTGCAGATCTCTAGACTGTCTGGATATCACAGATATTATGGATCCGGTTATATCGTCACTGCGGATCTCTAGACTGTCCGGATATCACATATATTATGGATCCGGTTATATCGTCACTGCGGATCTATGGACTGTCTGGATATCACAGATATTATGGATCCGGTTATATCGTCACTGCGGATCTCTAGACTGTCTGGATATCACAGATATTATGGATCCGGTTGTATTCTCACTGCGGATCTCTAGATTGTCCGGATATCACAGATATTATGGATCCGGTTATATCGTCACTGCGGATCTCTAGACTGTATGGATATCACAGATATTATGGATCCGGTTATATCGTCACTGCGGATCTCTGGACTGTCTGGATATCACAGATATTATGGATCCGGATATATCGTCACTGCGGATCTCTGGACTGTCTGGATATCACAGATATTATGGATCCGGTTATATCGTCACTGCGGATCTCTAGACTGTCCGGATATCACAGATATTATGGATCCGGTTATATCGTCACTGCGGATCTCTGGACTGTCCGGATATCACAGATATTATGGATCCGGTTATATCGTCACTGCGGATCTCTAGACTGTCTGGATATCCCAGACATTATGGATCCGGTTATATCGTCACTGGGGATCTCTGGTCTGTCTGGATATCACAGATATTATGGATCCGGTTATATCGTCACTACGGATATCTGGACTGTCTAGATATCACAGATATTATGGATCCGGTTATATCGTCACTGCGGTTCTCTGGACTGTCTGGATATCACAGATATTATGGATCCGGTTATATTGTCACTGCGGATCTCTGGACATCACAGATATTATGGATCCGGTTATATCGTCACTACGGATATCTGGACTGTCTAGATATCACAGATATTATGGATCCGGTTATATCGTCACTGCGGATCTCTGGACTGTCTGGATATCACAGATATTATGGATCCGGTTATATTGTCACTGCGGATCTCTGGACATCACAGATATTATGGATCCGGTTATATCGTCACTGCAGATCTCTAGACTGTCTGGATATCACAGATATTATGGATCCGATTATATCGTCACTGCGGATCTCTGGTCTGTCTGGATATCACAGATATTATGGATCCGCTTATGTCTTCTTTGTGTTACTTTTCCTTTCTTGGGTATAACATTTGCTCATCACGGCGGCAGCTGCAGGAAAAAGTCAAGAGGGAGACCCTGTGGTGGATGACTTTTCAATTGACAGGTAGCAGATTTACATGATGGGGATTTTTTTTTTTACAGTTGTGTAACTCTGCACGGTCAATGGAAAAATCATCCACCAGAGCCCCCCTGTAGATTGCTCCACACACAGCCCCCCTGTACATAGCGCCAGACACAGCCCCCTGCAGATAGCTCCACACACAGCCCCCTGTATATAGCGCCACACACAGCCCCCCTGTATATAGCGCCACACACAGCCCCCCTGTATATAGCGCCACACACAGCCCCCATGTAGATAGCGCCACACACAGCTCCATGTAGATAGCGCCACACACAGCCCCCATGTAGATAGCGCCACACACAGCCCCCATGTAGATAGCGCCACACACAGCCCCCTGTAGATAGCGCCACACACAGCTCCCCTGTAAATTGCGCCACACACAGCCCCCTGTTTATAGCGCCACACACAGCCCCCCTGTTTATAGCTCCACACACAGCCCCCCTGTAGATTGCTCCACACACAGACCCCCCTGTAGATTGCTCCACACACAGACCCCCCTGTAGATTGCTCCACACACAGACCCCCCTGTAGATTGCTCCACACACAGACCCCCCTGTAGATTGCTCCACACACAGACCCCCCTGTAGATTGCTCCACACACAGACCCCCCTGTAGATTGCTCCACACACAGACCCCCCCTGTAGATTGCTCCACACACAGACCCCCCCTGTAGATTGCTCCACACACAGACCCCCCTGTAGATTGCTCCACACACAGACCCCCCTGTAGATCGCTCCACACACAGACCCCCCTGTAGATCGCTCCACACACAGACCCCCCTGTAGATCGCTCCACACACAGACCCCCTGTAGATAGCTCCACACACAGCCCCCCTGTAGATAGCTCCACACACAGCCCCCCTGTAGATAGCTCCACACAGCCCCCCTGTAGATAGCTCCACACACAGCCCCCTGTAGACAGCTCCACTCACAGCCCCGCTGTACATAGCTCCACACACAGCCCCACGGTAGATAGCGCCAGATACAGCCCCCCTGTACATAGCGCCAGATACAGCCCCCTGTAGATAGCTCCAGATACAGCCCCCATGTAGATAGTGCCACACACAGCCCCCTGTAGATAGCGCCACACACAACCCCCCTGTACATAGTGCCACACACAACCCCCCTGTACATAGCACCACACACAGCCCCCCTGTACAAAGCGCCAGATACAGCCCCCCTGTACATAGCGCCACACACAGCCCCCCTGTAGATAGCGCCACACACAGCCCCCCTGTAGATTGCTCCACACACAGCCCCCCTGTAGATTGCTCACACACAGTCCCCCTGTAGATAGTGCCACACACAGTCCCCCTGTAGATAGCTCCACACACAGCCCCCCTGTAGATAGCTCCACACACAGCTCCCCTGTAGATAACGCCACACACAGCACCTTCCTACATAGCGGCACACACAGCCCCCCTGTACATAGCGCCACACACAGCCCCCTGTACATAGCTCCAGATACAGCCCCCTGTAGATAGCGCCAGATACAGCCCCCTGTAGATAGCGCCTCACACAGCCCCCCTGTACAAAGTGCCAGACACAGTCCCCCTGTACATAGCGACACACACAGCCCCCTGTAGATCGCTCCACACACCGCCCCCCTGTAGATGGCGCCACACACAGCCCCCCTGTAGATGGTGCCACACACTGCCCACCTGTAGATGGTGCCACACACAGCCCACCTGTAGATAGCGCCACACACAGCCCACCTGTGGATAGCGCCACACACAGCCTCCCTGTAGATAGCGCCACACACAGCCCCCCTGTACATAGATCCACACACAGTCCCCTGTAGATAGCGCCACACAAAGTCCCCTGTACATAGCGCCGCACACAACCCCCCTGTACATAGTGCCACACACAGCCCCCTGTAGATAGCGCAAAACACAGCCCCCCTGTACAAAGCGCCAGGTACAGCCCCCCTGTACATAGCGCCACACACAGCCCCCCTGTAGATTGCTCCACACACAGCTCCCCTGTACATAGCGCCACACACAGCCCCCCTGTAGGTAGCGCCACACACAGCCCCCCTGTAGATTGCTCCACACACAGCTCCCCTGTAGATA